>NW_021343354.1:0-315 GCF_001605985.2 Dendrobium catenatum
AACTTAGAAAATGCATTATAATTAGGATTCACTTCCTCTTGAGTTGAAACTTCCAACAATTGAACTTAGTGACATTTACAGCCACTAGAAATATTTTTACTGATTTTAGAAGTCATTAAGCCCCTTAATCGAATTTCCTAATTATAAACCTTAATTAACCCTCAAAACTTCTAAAACTTGTAATAAAATAAATTTAAACCCAAAAATTATGTATAACCTCTCTAACTGACCAGTTTTGAATCCTCAACCAATGAAAAATAAAACAAAAATTATTTGATAGCAATTTAAACCTTAATCTAATTTTAAGTGAAAATC
>NW_021343355.1:0-526 GCF_001605985.2 Dendrobium catenatum
GACATGCTTAATTTTCTAACATAATGACCTCCAAATTAACTCAAATTTAAATATAAGGTATATGATGTCACTAAGTTTACTATGTTCAAGTTTCACTCTTATTGGGTGTGTGTACAATCCCCTATGAATTTTCTAATTTTTCTAAACATTGTTTTAATTATTTTTTCTATGTGTCTATACTATTCCAATAGGCATGAAACTTGGTGTGTCTAACCCTGACATACATACAATAATACCAAAGAAATATCACAGAAAAATATTAAAATCCTAAGGAGTTATGAATTTTCTAATTTTAGGGTCCAAAATAGACCCTTTACCTTAAAAATTCATATCACAGAAATCTATTGAGAATCTGAACCTCAAAAAAATTATCACACATGCCTAAGATACTCAATAATTATCCAACAAAATTTGGGATTCATTTGATCACTGGATTGTGAGAAAATTGCGATACATGATATTCACATAAACTCAAATATCTCACAATACAGAAATCAAATCAATATAATTTTAATTTTAATAAATA
>NW_021343356.1:0-281 GCF_001605985.2 Dendrobium catenatum
ATGGCTTACATAGTCGACCTACCCGGCATGAATCCAATTTGATTTTTAGAAACATTAGTATTACGCCGCAGCCTATGCTCCATAACTCGCTATAGTCAATCGTATTGTCACATTTTTCATGAAAAAGTTTAGCAAAATATCTCATCCATCTTTGTTGAATATCATCTTCTAAGAAAAGTATATTTTGATTTTCATCCTTAATACACTTCACTTAAACTAAATCCTTACTACTCTTATCTCTTTGTTTGACTAACTTATACATATATTTTTCTCCCTCCTTA
>NW_021343357.1:0-862 GCF_001605985.2 Dendrobium catenatum
AGTTGTTTGGATGATTGTAAAAGTAATTTATGATTTTACTTTTTTATTTGATTTAAAATAAAATAAATATAATGCAAAATACAAAAAGGTTGTGGCCACCAATTGGGTTGGCCGACGATAAATGACGATGGACAGGTGGTCATTGGTCGACAAGTGGTAGGCTAGTGGAAACGACGTCTGATGGCCAGTCATGGTCGTCAACAAACAGCTGGCTGTGGTAGGCCGGATGGTAACCAGCAACAGGCTATGGTCGTCAGGCGACGATGGAGGTGGAAACCAATGGTGGCATTAGAAATGAGTTTGCAGTGTATTTGAAAATTTCCCAAATATGAGGAATTCCAAATACATTGAATTTGAACTAACGGGTGAATTCCATTTACTTCAAAATTTTACTTTTCATTCCTTTTGTTTCAAACCAAACACCAATATTTTCAAAACCTCTGCATTTGGAATACTTTACACTCCTAATGTAGCAAACCAAACAGCTCCTATATAAGACTCAATGAAATATATCTATCCAAACTCCACAACTATTGAAGACAATTTTGAAGAAGAAAAAATATCATTTCTTTTTTTAGGAAAAACTTACATAAAACATTAATGTAATTAGTTCACACTAAATTTTTTTATGGTTTGTTTGGTTCGAGTATGAGCTTAGCTTAGCATTGATTAAGCACAAACGACAAAAGTACATTTTCCTAAGCTAGCCTTAGCATAAGGTAGGCCTTTGCCTCTACGCATACTTAAGCACAAGTTAAACTAAGCATGACCAATCATTAGTTTGGTTTACCGCATGCATTACAAATTCCTAATTCAAGCATTCAATTTGAATTCTAGTTCTACAATAAGCTTTTATATCTAG
>NW_021343358.1:0-262 GCF_001605985.2 Dendrobium catenatum
TGGGCACACGTATGTCCAATTGCCCTTATAAGGACCAGTCCAATCACTTTCAACCAAATTATTCCAATTTATTTCCTCAATTATTTTAAAAATAGTAAAAAAAATTTAATCATAGATACCTTAACCATAATTGACCTTTGAAAAGGAAAATATTCAACCAAATCATTTGGATCCATTTGACCCAATAAGGTAAATATGATAGATGGCAACATTAGTCAAATTGAGCTTGTTAAGATAGTTGCTATTTGCATGTTTTACATTT
>NW_021343359.1:0-292 GCF_001605985.2 Dendrobium catenatum
CAAACTCAATTGCATTCAACTCATAATAATGTCTAATTTTTATTAAAAATATTAAAATTCTAGAAATTTGTCAAAATCAAAAAGTCTACTTTTTGGTCAACTATAGGTCAAAACTAGTTCAAAACGTCAAACCTTCGTAATAAAATGTAGAAAAATCCAATTTCAACGTACTTACTGTCTAACTGAGCATAATAATGTCTAGTATTTTAATAAAATACAAGCATTCCGGAAAACACCCTTAATCAAAAAGTCAAATTTTGACCCTTTAATTAAGTGATTAAAATAATCAAAA
>NW_021343360.1:0-206 GCF_001605985.2 Dendrobium catenatum
AATAATTCATTAATAAAGGCATAAAGTCCATGAAATCTGATCCTTTGTCGATAACTCGACGGACTCGACAAGTTTTATTTACAAAATGCAAATATTTTCAAATAGAAATGACCCCAAACACTCCGATGATGGCCATGTTGAATGTGAATCTCAACCTGAGGGGTTAATCTCAAATATTTTAAAATGCCCTCAAACTTCTACAATAT
>NW_021343361.1:0-200 GCF_001605985.2 Dendrobium catenatum
AAGAAGAAGATCTCTTTGGTGTCAAAGGACCCGGCTACTTCGCCGCACCGGGGAAGGTGAAAGTGATTTTATAAGAGCTTCTCCGCCTAGCTGTGGGGGCTAAAGGAGAGACACTAAGTTTAGTACAATACTCGGAGGGTGCCTCCGAGGAGTGGACGCAGGTCAAGGTTTGACCGAACCACTATAAATCTGGTGTGTTC
>NW_021343362.1:0-253 GCF_001605985.2 Dendrobium catenatum
GATCAAGCCCTTATATAGGCTCATCGAAAATAAAAAAAAATAAAAGACGACATTTCCCTTGGGCTACAACAAACACTAATTCCCTCATAGGGGTACAAATGGAAAAACAAGAAATAAAAAATGATATGAATAAAATAAAGCATCAAAAATAAAGCTGCTGAATCATGGCCGTCACTCGACGACCCCTCCGGTGGTACGTATGTCGGAATCTCCTATGGATGTCCTCATCATAATCATTGCAGGTAATTTGGTT
>NW_021343363.1:0-305 GCF_001605985.2 Dendrobium catenatum
ATACCAATGCCAATTCCAGTAGTTTAAAAACAACAGGGTATATTATATCCTTCCTACTTGGATCATTTTCTCAGCAAGACTTTCAATATCTTTTAATGAGGTGAACTGATCATCAGATCGCATATCCATGAAAATCCATTTTTATTAAATGCTTCTTCATCTTCATTGCCTCTACCTGGTTTTCTGAATAGATAACAATAACGACAGTATGATTTGTCTTTGCTTATGCTATACTCTAGCCAATCTGAATACTTGTCAAACCAAGTAGGATTAAATCTTCTGTCTTTCATCCCGAATTTAGTTTT
>NW_021343364.1:0-779 GCF_001605985.2 Dendrobium catenatum
AACCTTTATCCACCGCACAATTTTCAGCATCTTGACCAATCTCTTCGTCTTCTAGTTGAAATGGAACTTTTATCAACAACAACTGCATCTTTGGACCGATCTAACTCAGGATTTTCTGCTTCCAAGACCGAGCCTTCAAAATAGAATGTGTTTTTTTTATATTTGGATTGCTTAATAGGCTCCTCAGCTTCCAATCTAGACAATTCCTCTACAAAGACTTGAGATAGCAATTTAAATTTATTTCCTGAAGGAACATCTGCAGCTGCCATAGACTTTTCAGGATCTACAACATTGAGCTGAAAATCTGAATTCTGATTCCAATTATTCTTCAATCTTCTATTTTTCTTAAACTTCACATGTATCCAAGGGCCATAAGACATTTGTGAACCTACAATGTCTATTTTGTCCATCAAATTCTTATCCAAACCTGTTATTGGACCTTTGAAATATTTTCCCCAACTAAATTCTGATTCTTGTTTACCACATCTTTATTCACATCCGCACAACTATCAATTTTGTGTCCTATCCTGCCACATTTGAAACAAAAAGAAGAAACTTTTTCATATTCCACTCTCTGAAAAAATTTTCCATATAAACCTTCAATCCAAACTGCTTGAATTAATTTAGAATCTAAATTAATTCGAACACATGCTCTAGCAAATTCACGTTTATCCCATTTGAACATCTTCCCATCTAATAACAATGGTACTCCAATCTTTGAGACAATCTTAGTTACATTAGTCTCATCACAACAATGTAAAAGCAAATGTGGTAATTTA
>NW_021343365.1:0-723 GCF_001605985.2 Dendrobium catenatum
AGTGTACCTATGTGCATACAAACTACTGTGCACGTGCAGGGGTACTTTGAAAGTATTTGTAGACGCCTTCTGTCCGCTTGCATAAAAGTTACGGATCCGGTGGCGTGGCGTAGCAGCTCCAGAATAGAGTTATTCGCTGCTTCGTACAGGTAGACTGTCGTGCACTTCTCGTTGCTTTCTGCAGGTGGATCGTAGTGCACTAACGAATCTCCTGCTTGTATGTTTGCAGACGCTTGTAGATAATATGTGGTATATAGTGGGTCTTCTATGACATCTTGTAAGAGCTTATATCTGCCATAGTTCCCATCTGTATTTACCCTGCATATGACATATTGGGTGCTCCGCCATTCATTATGACTATATTCACTTGCTTGTGAGCATAGTAGGGATTATTGTATCCCTCCACATGGTTTTCGTGAAGACTATAATCACCTTTAATCTTCTTATTCGAATATGCTTGTTTGTCAATCACAGGGTATTACCATCTTTGTTGCACATTTTATATATTCATTTGTGAACATTGTGTTGTACTCATGATGGAATTTTGCAGTAGTGCGTAGGAGGACAATGTGCTTGTTTGCATTGACTATGGGGATGTCACAATGTTCTTATTACCATCATCTTGCAAATGTTCATCATGGATCTTTGCTTGCTTGTATGAGATTTACATGAATCAAACCTTTTTGATGGCATTTGGTTGCAAGATTCTTCACCATAATTTGT
>NW_021343366.1:0-1032 GCF_001605985.2 Dendrobium catenatum
AATTGATCTTATGATCATCTTATATTTGCAATGGTCCTAATGCCCACATTATATCTATAATAGTCTTAAGACCATCCAATAAAAATATGAGATAGAATTCTATCCCTTAATTTTTTTTTTTTGACATAATGTCTATAAAACTAAGAGTTGATGTGGGTAAATGTGATCTAATGAAATCTCTAGTACATATCATATGTCATTTATACATCAAATAGAATAAAATATTTGTAATTTTAAGCAATATTTTAAGCATCATAACATAACTCAAATTATTTCTTGAATAAACTCACTAAAATTCATCATTCCATTGAATTTAATTATACATTATAAAATAAATTAATTATGATTCCACTTGAATGCCACAAGAAAATGAATAACCCCAAGCTTTTGCTTCTAAAAAAACATTACACAACACAAAAGTGATTAACACCATTAATTACTATTTAATTTTAATTAATCCCATTAAATTCATCATTAAATATAATAAAGAAAAGGTGGCATGAACTCATAGAAACGACAATAAAAACGACAAGGAGATCGGAGGCCTGAGAAAAAAAAAATTATATGTTTGTTAAAATTTGTCCTCGTGCTGTCAAGAGCAACATGATTAAGCTGGCCCAATTCATTGAAAAGATTTACACATTTGAGTTTAATATGGCCCACACCAAAAAAAAAAAAAAAAAACTGGAGGAATGATATGATTAATATTCCATGCCAGCTAGGATCCATGCATGTAGCCTATTGTGCTGCATGCTGCTCAGTGCTAAAGAGAAATGTTCGGCTTTGAGTCCCATCATTTTATGGAGAAATTATTCCGTGCGGAGTCTCGACAGGAAGTCCTATTTGGTCTGTGATTGTACACACTGTATATAAATACGGTGTATAAAAAGTTGATATACACTATGTATAATTTTATACACAATGTATATACTCACATGTTCGAACGATTTTCTCATCCGAACTTCACACGGAATAATTTCTCCATTTGCTGAATGATTTTTTTTTTTCATTTTTATTTTATTTTTCTAAAGT
>NW_021343367.1:0-535 GCF_001605985.2 Dendrobium catenatum
ACTATAGGGCATTGCTCCATTTAAATGAATCCACTAGTGTTTGCATTTGATTACAAATGAGGCCATTCTTGGAGGAAGGCCTTGGCTCGATATAGCTAATAAACATTATATATAGTACAATACATGATGGGGTTGGAGGAATCAATGTTGAAATATTTGTTTAATCAACATGACCATAGTCGACGAGGATGTAGTTTAGAAGGGATGTATTCAGGCGACGACAGTTAAAAAATCATATTCGGTAACGAAGATTGGAAGGACCGTTGTCAGGTAATGGTGGTCGGAATGACAGAAGTCTGCGAGCGAAGGAAGTCGAAAAGACCGTAGTTAGGTAATGATAGTCAATAGGATCGTAGTCGGCAGACAATGGAGGTTGGAAATAATGTAGTCATATAACGGTGGTCGGAATGACTGTAGTCGAGCTACAGTTGTCATAAGGACCGTAGTTGGTGGCGACGGAGGTTGAAAAGACCATGGTCGGGTGATAATGGTCATAATTATTAGGACAATATATTAAATCAAGATATCTGTATAA
>NW_021343368.1:0-265 GCF_001605985.2 Dendrobium catenatum
TCTGGTTTCCTATAGGCGCAAGCCCTTATAGTTAATTCCTCCCGATCACGAGAGAGAACTTTCGATTAAGGCTAGTCGTCAATGAATACATCATACCCTTAGATACGTGATATCAGGCATATAGTAGCAGTGTGGGCTTGGATATTGGAAGTTTGAAGATTTGATATTTAAACTAAAAATTTCACCATCGTGCACTTAAAACGGATGGTGGGGGAATGGATGATGGACCAGATAAAGATCTCATAGTTCCGTCATCCCGGGCCAT
>NW_021343369.1:0-302 GCF_001605985.2 Dendrobium catenatum
TTTATTACTGCTAAAACTTTTACTTCTTCTCGTATTCGTAGTATTGAAAGAATGACGGGTTTAAATGCTAGATCCCTTCCGATGAAGTATTTAGGGACCCCTCTTTTTAAAGGTAGGAAGCGGTCTTTTTTATTCAATGACATTTTCACCACTATTCAAAAGAAATTAACTTCCTGGGCTTTTAATTATTTATCTTATGGTGGGAGACTTGTGCTTATTAAACATGTTCTTTGCTCTATACCTATCTACTTGCTTCACACTGTGTTTCCTACTATTAATGTCTCTAAAAGGTTGGAGGTTCT
>NW_021343370.1:0-229 GCF_001605985.2 Dendrobium catenatum
GTATTAATGTTACAAATAGGGCTGGATATTATGGCTTGTCAAAATTTTACACGACCAAAAACCCATCTTGTACCCGACTCAAAATATTTTTAGTTTGGGCTAATCCATTTTTTATACGGTTCAGGTTCATGTTTCTAATTTTGTCCCATATGTAAAATTGGGTTAGGTTTGAGTTTTCCCAAAAACTTGAGGTAAACTTAAATTGGCCCGTTTTTAATCTTGAGTGACT
>NW_021343371.1:0-245 GCF_001605985.2 Dendrobium catenatum
AAGTTATTAATTTGTTTTAATTAAATTTTAATAATAATACTTTAATTTAATTAATTTCCATTTATCATTAATTTTAATGATAATACTACAGTTGAAGTAATTACTATTTTTAATTTTTACATTTAATATTAATTTTAATTTAATATAATTCCAGTTTTTAAAATGATTATTAATTTTATGAAATAATGTAGTTTAAATATAAAATATTAAGCAATAAAATGTATTTTGCATTGTAACAAAATGGT
>NW_021343372.1:0-247 GCF_001605985.2 Dendrobium catenatum
GTGATCAGGAATTCATGGTCCAAATCTGTAAGAGGTGATGATATGGATGCTTTAAATAAGAAAATGTCTAGAGTTCTTAAAGCCTTATTTTTTTGAGTAAGGCTAAGCATCAAAATCTGGAAGTTTTGAAGGAAAAGTTAAAGAAGGAGATTGAAGATCTACAGCAGGAAGAAGTTTCAAGTTTACTGTTTTCGGATTGCAAAGTACTTATCCTGAGATCCAAAGTCAAGGAATTCAACTATACTCT
>NW_021343373.1:0-226 GCF_001605985.2 Dendrobium catenatum
GCATCTCTATATCTCTATCGAGCTTATAGGAGTGAAACGAAAGGCTTTTGATATTCCTATAATTTTTCTATCGTATATAACCTATAATAGTCAAACATCATATGTTTAGGTATACCTACATTTCATTTGAATATTCCTAATTATTCTAGCACTCCCCTGTCAAGGTAATTCATCACAATAGGTTTTAACTGCACAAATGTCTATTATATGCATTAAATGAAGAATA
>NW_021343374.1:0-216 GCF_001605985.2 Dendrobium catenatum
ATTAAAAAACTAAATAGCAATTAAAATACAAATTTTTTTAAACTTATATGAGTAAAAAATTAAGATCCTTTTCTCAATAATTCATGCAATTATAATTTATTATATTCGCTTCATCAAAATTCACATCAAACACAAATTTGAGTTTTAAAATTAAAGAAAATCACAAAATAAATAAACTGTATATAATTAAAATAAGTTACATGTTAAATAGTTTAA
>NW_021343375.1:0-729 GCF_001605985.2 Dendrobium catenatum
ATTCAATAATGACGACGTACGATGCTACAATAGGGAATTCATCTCAATCAATAGAGCACTTTCCAGTCAATTATATCTATTAGCAGGGAAATCCATCGAACAATCGAATCAACTCAATAAATCAACCTAGCAATTGAAAATAAATGTATACAATGAAATCATCAGGTCAATTGAAATCCATACAATCAGCTCCATCAAGAAATCTATTCTACGATAAATCAAATCCATACGGCAACAATCCATTCGATCAATCAATCGATAATCGGTACGACGAATCAATGTATCAGTGTATCCATAGCATGTCAGGATCTGTCGTATCAATAGTATCCATATGTCAATATCATAATCCATATGTCAATATCATATCTATATCAATGTCGATGTCGGTATCTATCAATCGGTACAATCTATATTAATATCGGTGTCAATATCTATGAATCAATACGCAGAATCCATACCAATATCGGTGCTGGTATCTATGAATCAATCAAGTCGATAATCAATCGGAAAAGCAATACGATAAATCAATTGTAGCAAGTTAATACAATGTAAAATCAATAGTATCAATGATCAATGATCAATCAATAAAATCAATAAATCCGTTCAATAATAAATCAATTCAATAAATCCATATCAATATCAATAAATTAATCGGAAATCAATAAATCAATGCAGATCAGGAAATCCATACAATGCAATATCGTATACATGCAATTCCATATAATGGTC
>NW_021343376.1:0-310 GCF_001605985.2 Dendrobium catenatum
ATTTGTTGCGTATGTTTTCGTAGTGTTTGATTTTCGTGTTACGTATGTTTTCGTAGTGTTTGATTTTCGTATGTGTGTTTGAAATTTTTTTTGTTTTGTTGTTTTGTCTTTTTTGTTATTTTTAGTTGTTTAAAATTTTTTAAAAACAAAATTTTTAAATTCAAATGCCTCCTTATTTTCATGAGTTCATCAATTCAGGGGGAGTTTAAGAGATACTTAAAATTTGAAATCCTACAAACAATAATTATTTTTCCATCATCAAAATGGGTGAGATTGTAGAGAGAGTTGCTATTTGCATGTTTTACATTCT
>NW_021343377.1:0-1562 GCF_001605985.2 Dendrobium catenatum
CCATCAGATGATCCAAATCAATTCTCTTGATCTTAGATTATTTGTCCAAAATTTAAGTGCTTTAATGGTATTAGAATTAAGTTATCTTAGGCTCATTGGATTCGTATCATTAAGATACTCAATTTGACTATAAGCTTGCTCAATTTAGAGATCATTCGGTCCTCCAATTAATATCTATAGTTTCTAATTAAGCTTCAAGCTCTTGATTTGCAATGATTTAGACCCGGATTGGATCATCTATAGAGTTAATGAGTTTTTTTTTTCTTTTTTTTGGGCAAACAAGTTAAAACAAAATAAGAGTATAAGTCCTTAAAGAATCTAGTGCCCTCTAAAAATACAACATTTAAAAGAAAACCTATGAGCCAAATATTCAAACTTAATACAGAGAACTAAACAACATAAAAACAAAGCAAAAAGAGCATCACTTCTTTTTAGAGTTACGAACTCTACGTTTTCCACTTCTTTAAAAAAGTTTCGTTCTTGAAGCCAAATCATCCTCATAAAAATCTTCACCATCAGCTGAGGAATTATCGGCATGTAACCAGTCACCCCGCATCACCTCACTATCCCTCGAAATGTGAGACTGCAGATCATCCTTGGAAACAAGGGTTAAAGGCACATTCAAAAGTGACTCTTCAAAACTTTTAGACAAGGGATCATCGCCATCTAAAACAGCACAAAACACAGCAGGAGTACTCAAAATAGCATCAAATCCACCCACACCCCTACGATCCATCTTCTTCCCCAAACTAACAACAGTAGGCTAAGTACCCTCACCATTAATACCAACCGAAGGAGCATCATCTATCACACCAGCAGTCAAAACACCTTCAGGTGAGACAAGTAAGCAAGGGGTAGTGCATGAAGGAGCAACCGACTCAGGCGCAATAATCGATGCAACTAATGCATCCACAGGATCAACCTCAACTATAGAGTTGATGAGTTAGTTAATATCATAGATTTGACCAGTTTGGCTATGAGTTTATTGAAATCAGATTATGAATTATTCTAAATTTAATTTTAGAATCTTCCATTTCAATTGTGCATCGAGATTTGTGTCTGATCAAACCGAGCCTAAGTCTAAAATCAAATTCTCAAAAAAGAAAAAAAAAATTGCTTTCATTCCTTCTAGGAATATAGAATTTTCAGATCCATATAACACCTATGCATGGCAAGGTTTCTTTTTCTATTAAACTTCTACTAGCTAAAAGTTTCCATGGTTCTCTTCATTTCAATGGATAGCAACTATGCTTTATAACTTCAAAAAACTAAACACCAAAAAATAAAACTCGTCGAAGCTAGGCAACAACCCTTTGAACGATACCACTCACCATTGTGCATAAGAGCTCCAACAAAACTGAAACTAATTGACCTCCAAAAGGAGAATTTGAAATATGCCCATAATTATTGGCTTCATTTTCTTTTATATAGCATTAAGAGGTAGTAAATTTGTAGCTAGATTTGCTGTGAATTTGATCTTAATGAGTTTGGATGCACCTAAAGTTCAAAATCAAAATAATATTTGGTTCAAACATTATAAAAAAAATTAGGAATTTCCTTCA
>NW_021343378.1:0-218 GCF_001605985.2 Dendrobium catenatum
AAACGAGCACAAAACCACAGATCTAGCAAACTTCACGCAAGCTTACCAATTGATAGTGAGATGGAAAAGAAAAGGAACAAAAACTACTCGGATCAAACTGCGAATAGCAAACAACAATAAGGAAGAATTCACATACTATATTCTGCATCCGGTTGGCAATTTCTAAGGTGAGGTCGGCGGTGGAGCCACCAGCGCCCCAGGTGATATCGCAAAATGTC
>NW_021343379.1:0-202 GCF_001605985.2 Dendrobium catenatum
CTTTTGTTTAGTTTATGTGAATGGTGTAAGAGAAGAGGAGTAAGGAGAGAGTGATAGAGAAGAGAGATATGCACTTATTTCACCCAATTTTCATAATGAGTTTCTTGGTTTGGTGTGACTTCATGATTTTTTCCATATTTCGGATGTAAGTTCAAATATCTCATTTGACTTTGGAACTCTATGTTTATTTTGGCATTTTTGG
>NW_021343380.1:0-204 GCF_001605985.2 Dendrobium catenatum
TATGCTGATTCAATTTCAAATTCAAATCCTGGTTAACTGTCCTTTCTTCTCCTTCCTTGAAACCAGACGATTCTTCAAGTTGGCTTTTGGAACTTGAAATTACCATTGGATCGGACTTGTTTCCATTTGCCATTTCATCCTGAACCAAAATTTCAGCCGTTCTGGACTTGCAGCTGAAAAAACTTTGGCATTCAGTAGATTACT
>NW_021343381.1:0-352 GCF_001605985.2 Dendrobium catenatum
TGGAGGGTGCCTCCAAGGAGTGGACGTAGGTCGAGTCAACCAAACCACTATAAATTTTTGTGTTATTTTTCTTGCTTCCGCACTTTTAATTCCGCATTTATTTTTTGTGATGTGATTTGGTTTATGCAATTTTTATTCTTTGTGAAATGAAGTTTTTAAAATACCAATTCACCCCCCCCCCCCCCCCCCCCCCCCCCCCCCCCCCTCTTCGTTAGCTTGGGCAAGTTCTATAGGGCTTAACATCCCTAACGAACTTTCAGATCCTAAATCTGATGGAGTATTTTTGGGATATTCTAGTGTTGGAAATTCTTTTAGGGTGTTTAATAAGAGAACTTTAATGGTGGAAGAGATA
>NW_021343382.1:0-304 GCF_001605985.2 Dendrobium catenatum
TTTGGAAAATCTAAATTTGTGAAATAGTTCTTGAGCAGGAAGAATTTGATCCTACATAAGTCTCCCTTTTACAAAAGCATATTGAACCTCTGAAATAATATTGAGAAATAAATTACCCATTATATTTAATAACTTGATGGCCACAATTTTATAGATTGTATTACAAAGACTAATGGGTCTGTAATTAGAAGGTAATAGAGGATTTTTTACCTTTGGAATGAGCACCACATTAGTTTCTTTCCAATCCATGCACATAGAACTTGTTTTGAAGAAAACATTAATGGCATTCCACATATCATTATGA
>NW_021343383.1:0-1167 GCF_001605985.2 Dendrobium catenatum
CGATGTGTGTAAAATAATTAACTGCGTGATTTCAAACCCTCTTAAGAGCAGTCTTTTTAATGTAGTTTGTCTGTACGATCATCACGATCGTCCGGGATGAAATATTTCTCAAATGACGGGACGTTTGAATGTAGTAGTTGAATAGATACGACGATTTTTATTATAAACTTCGTCCGTACGAACCTTTTGTTCGTCCAGACGAACACATGTTGATTCATGGCGGGGGACGGTTTCCAACTACCATTAAAACGAGTTAAATTTCTAATCTTCTGTACGAACACGTGTTTGTATGTACGATCGTCTTGGTCAAAAGTCTGTACGAAAGGACGCTTCAAAAATTATGTGTTTACGAAAAGCCGTTATTTTTTAAACTCATTAATTTGTACATAAAAAATATTTTCGTACGGGACGAATTTAATTCGTACGGGACAAACAAAAATTTTATCTGGTACGAACCGTCGTTCTTCTTTAAAATTAACGGAAGTTTTTACTGAACAGTCACTTTCACACATCTCTTTCAAACCTTTCCACTCTTCAAATCCTTCAATGGCAAGTTCTAACAACCGCCAAAAGACTTTGGCTAAGGGCCCTCCAAGAAACACATCCAAAAACTTCATTTCTAGAGCCAATGAAGAGTCATTTCCTAGGTTTGTCTCTGTAAAAATCATACCATCTAGAGTTCTCCTACATGATCAATTGACCTTTAACGTAATGCACTTATTTACCTCCACTCAATTTGGTTTGATCCTCATTCTAGTCCATTTCTACAATAAAGAAACCTTTCACTACTTCTTGGCAAACATGTCATTCAACTCCGACCATTCTGTCATCACTTCTTTTGTTTTCAAAAAAAATGTTGAAATCACTAAGGATGATTTTGGTATCTTCCTAAACCTAAGGACTGAAGGCTTAAGAGCACATACCTTAACCACCACAAATTTTGACTGGACTGAAGTTAATAGGGTGATTAAAGGAATAAGAGTTAAGGATCATCAACCTAAAGTTTCAATTTTATTGCGTGAAGCCCGTATCATCCAGCACGTTCTGAGAACTTCCATTAACCCTAAATCTGGTGATAGAATCAACATCACTCCTCTTCTTTCTACTGTTACCTACCTGATTATGACTATACAACCTATAAATGAGGCCCAACTCCTAATTGACTAC
>NW_021343384.1:0-240 GCF_001605985.2 Dendrobium catenatum
TATGAACCTCGCGCGAAATGATTTCCTTGAAATATTGTAAGGGAACACGTGTGACTACGAGTACGCTGTCTGAAATTAACAGACTGTCTATCCTTCTAGAGAACACACTCTGCACTGAGTTCATGTAGATTGAGTCGTAGTCATAATTATCATTTGAAAATTCAACCTGCCTACTCCATTCATCCGTGGACTGGCATATTTTTGGAGATTTGGTAGGAGTAACGTCATCTTCATCCGTGT
>NW_021343385.1:0-250 GCF_001605985.2 Dendrobium catenatum
TTCCTGCACCCCAAGTTTGCTGCCAGAATTTTGCTGCTGTCCATGAAGTTCTAGTCTAGATTTTGCTATCCAGAAAATTCCAGCCAAGGTTCTTGCTGGCCAGAAATTTTTCAACCAGGACCTTTGCTGTTCCAGCCCTCCTAACGCTAGGAGACTGCTGTCCTGCAAAGTCAAAGTCACCCTCTTGCTGTCCAACGTCCTCAGAAGCCACCATTGCCATCCAGAACTTTCTGAAATTGCTGTCCCAGAT
>NW_021343386.1:0-245 GCF_001605985.2 Dendrobium catenatum
TCATCTTATTAATTTACTATAAATGTCTAAATTTCATTCTAGTTATTTTTTTTTTAAATCGAAGTGATCTAATAATAATAATAATAATCTCAACCATTCAAAGTGTATTGAATGGTTAGGATTTCAGAATTTTCTCTCAATTATCATGATAATAATAATCTCAATTATCAAAGAATTCCGAGAAAATCTTAGGGGCTGTTTGGTATCCGATTTACAGCGGGATTTAAGTCGGATTTACACTAAAT
>NW_021343387.1:0-287 GCF_001605985.2 Dendrobium catenatum
AGTATTAGCGATGAGGCACATGAAGGGCATTTAGTTAATAATCATTCTACCTAAAGTCGTGGACCACCATGCGCATGCAATTTATGGTTGGATTGGATATGCTAATTAATTTTAAGCCATACTTAGCATTAGAAACTTTATTGAAGTTTGGTTTTGATTTTTGTTTGAATTGTCAAGCAAATTTAATGACACACATGATGTATGTTAAAGTTTGGTCATCACCCCACCGAGCTTAGCTGGATTGGTGGGTGAGCATGATTGGGTACCTCCAACTCATGTTAGATTCC
>NW_021343388.1:0-317 GCF_001605985.2 Dendrobium catenatum
GCGTGTATGGTAGATGTCCTTAGACACCGCGGCCGTACAAATTTCATCCCACCACGCTACAAGAACGTGTATGGGGCCTTCAGCAGTACCCGTACCAGAACAGCAGTGGCTCTCCCCATCACACTACAAGAGCGTGTATAGGGCTTACCCACCTCGTCGTATGCATCGGATCGGGCTCCCTCCTACCGTGCTACAAGAGCGCGTATAGGTGGTTCTCCGGTCTGCTACAAACGTCGAAAATGGGATTTGAAGTGATTACCCGTCTCGTCGTAGGCACCGCACCGGGCTCCCTCCTACCGTGCTACAAGAGCGCGTAT
>NW_021343389.1:0-634 GCF_001605985.2 Dendrobium catenatum
TTTTTTCTGTTATCTAAGCACTACAGCTTCTTAATCCCATCTTTATGCCCTGTTTAGGATTTCGCAGGTTTTGTTAAATTCTGGATGTAGGACAAGTTAACGGATTTAAGAGATTTGCAGTATCTGAATTTAAATGTTTTATATCTCTAAATTCTGGTATGAAAAGCTAAGCAATTTCTCAGAGTTTTATGAAACTTGATAATTATCAAGTCAAATAAATTTTAGTAGTCCCCTAAAAGTTCGTTTGATTGCTTGTTTGTTCTTTGAAACTTTCATTTTGTATAACTATATCAAAATAAAATAAAATTACGATCCTGATTAAAAAAGAGAAGGAAGATTATCTCTATGTGTATCTTTTCATACAAAAGTACAATTCAAAACAAAATTAGTACAAAAATCTACAACCTTGTGTTCTTGTTCATTCGGCAGGAGCTGTAAGAGTCCGTTAATCGGTTCAATTTACAGAATAGCTTAATCATTTGGATTTGATTCTAAAATCAGAAAGTGAACCAACCAACTTATTTCTAAGTCAAATCAAACAGAATTGAACTATTGTTTGATCGAACTGAAATTAAAATATTTTTTTATCTAAATGATCTAAATCAATTTGCTGCAATTACATAACAAATTTATG
>NW_021343390.1:0-301 GCF_001605985.2 Dendrobium catenatum
TAGATTCGTTATCTTTCTATGTTATTTAGACTCACTCAAATTTTAGACATTTAAGGTTATGAGTAGAAAACTTTCACACCCTCACGAATCTCACGTATCTAGGCGAAAACAAAAAGCGGCATACAATCGCCAAAAAACTAGTAAAAGCAAGTAATCCTAAAGGCAATCAAATCATTAATCAAATATAAATTAATTAATAAATGTCCATAGGCAGAATTTCCTTGCTTATTACAAACCAGAGTTTTGCAGAAAGTAAAGTGGACAGGCACCACTGACAACAACCCGGATTTCAAGACTAATA
>NW_021343391.1:0-202 GCF_001605985.2 Dendrobium catenatum
ATTGATGGAGTCAAGAAGAGCTCTAGGATCAAAATTAAGAATGCAAATAACATGACCCTTATAGCATAGAAGACAAACATATATCATGGGTGGTCTTCATTTGAGGGCGAGAGTGGAGCGAAAGGAAAACATAAGCCGTGCTCAAGGTTGTGAGTTGCGAGAGAGGAGCAAAGGGGAAAACAACCCATTGATGCTTTTTAGA
>NW_021343392.1:0-468 GCF_001605985.2 Dendrobium catenatum
CAATCAATCAGGCACAAAGTCAAATTGAGACAGATGAAAATGCATTAAATATTTGATTAATCAATTACTTGAGGGTGAACAAAGAGATATTTCTACTTTGGCTTAGAAATATGTATATAATAGCATTTTATGTAAGCTTCTGGATAATCTCCATGCTTTATATGATGCCAGCTATTAGAGCTGTTTCTAATATGTAAAGACTGAGTACATACAATACTACTTCAATAATTTTATGATAACTTAAGTTTCATTTGGGACGACTTTCTAACTGCTTCTGAAGCAGCTTTTTTGTACAAAAATTTTAATTTTTTATTAAAAAACTACTTTAAGAAGTAGTAAGAAAGCCATCCCAAACGAAGCACTAGTCATCATCACTAAACGAAAGCCGTCTCAAATGAAGCCCTAGTCATACTTAGAATGGGGAATTCTCTCTAGATAGAAAGCATTGCATTGCATGTAATAAAAATG
>NW_021343393.1:0-233 GCF_001605985.2 Dendrobium catenatum
CAATTATATATAAAATGCAATAAATTAGAGTTGAAAAAAAAAAAACTGTCTCCACTCTATTATGTTGCATCAATACATATCCTAATCCCTTAAATGAAGTATTATAAAAAATTTGGAATCCCTCTGTACCTGATTGAATTACTAATATTGGAACAATCATTAAACAATTCTTCAATTTCTAGAAAGCTTATTCACACTGATTATTCCATTCAAATTTACTGCCTTTTGTGTTA
>NW_021343394.1:0-426 GCF_001605985.2 Dendrobium catenatum
GCCATTTTTGGAGGGAGTTGTTCAGATTTTAGGGGATAGTTCTGAAGAGGAGCACCACCTACCACCCATAGACGGATGGCTAAACAGAAGTGGTCAACAGGAGCTTGGAGACCTACATGAGATGCTTTCTGTTAGAGACACCCAGGCCATGGGCCATGTGGCTATCATGGGTCGAGTATTGGTAGAACACCTTATTATTCTGCTTCTCAGATGACCCCATTCAAGGTGTTGTACGGAAGGGATCCTCCTCACTTGGTGCACTTTGGGAGAAGCAGTACTCGAATTTTTTCAGTAGAGGAGTACCTAGAGTAGAGGGACAGAGTGTTAGAGGAGTTGAAGAGACATCTATTGAGGGCTCAACAGATTATGAAGAAACAAGCTGATGGACATAGGAAGGACATCCAGTTCGAAGTAGGGGAGAGGGTG
>NW_021343395.1:0-277 GCF_001605985.2 Dendrobium catenatum
TCCCGGTTTGTCCTAGCGCTCCAAATTTCTGTCCAAGTTGCTGTCCAAGGTCCGCTCCAAGCTCCGATTCAAGCTCCAAAGTCGTTGTCCAAGCCGTTCCGGAACTCGCCGCTGCTGTCCAAGGCGCTTTGAAGGCTCCAAACTGCTGTTTGGAGGGTTTTGAAGCTCTCTTTTGCTGTTTGGAAGCTTCAAACAGCTCCCAACTTGTCTCGAAATCGCCGGAGTTGAAGGAGGAAGGAAGAGAAGCCACTAACTTTGAGAAATAAAGCAAATGGAG
>NW_021343396.1:0-265 GCF_001605985.2 Dendrobium catenatum
TCCATTTGTTGCAGTCAAAGACTGTCTCTATAACAAGTGCAAATACATTAAACCACCTGAGATTGGTGAAAGGTGGTTTCAATGCAAAAGCAAGGGTTCTCCTACGAATACTCATAGGAGCTCGTAGCTGATACAGCGGTCCCCTGCAAATGACTACAAACCACTTGTGGATAACAACAGTGGGTACTTCGTAAACATAATAAACCCCTATGGACACAAGTGTAGATGTCACCTACAGCAACAGTGATCAAGATCTACAAGTATT
>NW_021343397.1:0-247 GCF_001605985.2 Dendrobium catenatum
GAGTATGTATTTATAGTTATATGATAGGTTTTCAAGACAGCTTGATTGATGCAGGCAGCGGAGAGCTGGAGTGAAGGAGATATGTTCTTCATAAGAGCTTTATGAAAATAGGAGAAAACAGGAATTCCTCGCCTGGTAGAAGACACTGTAAAACTCTCTCTTTCTCTCCAGAATGTTCTTCTCAAATACAAAACTCAAAAGCTTAACTCACTCTGTCCCATGGAATGCCAAGGTACTATCACTGGAA
>NW_021343398.1:0-237 GCF_001605985.2 Dendrobium catenatum
GTGGCCTACACTTGGTCAAATTCTTAAATGGTATGGTTTTCCTTATATGTTTTCTAATCTTCTCATGGAATGTGTTATAGATGTGAGATTTTCCATTATTATTAATGGGAAGAATTTTGATTGGATTAATGCTCAAAGTGGCTTCCGTCAAGGATGCCCACTCTCTCCTTATCTCTTCATCATGTGCTTCTAGTTGATAACTAATTCTTTAGAGCAGAAGGGACAGAATCTTGGTAT
>NW_021343399.1:0-347 GCF_001605985.2 Dendrobium catenatum
GTCATCACTAAAAGGATCTTTATTTGAGTCGTTGTCATAACAAATTGGCCTCTCCCCTACCTCATCCTGTGGAATCTAAAGCCTCTCAATCTACTTCTTTATCATTTATTTAAGTTATCTTCCTCTTTCATAAATATTTGTCATCAACATAAAGATGATAATAATACTCTAAAATTTTTAGAGGAGGTGGTGGTGTGCAACTTTTAAGTGATCCCAAGCGGCAGCTACCACATCATGGTTGCGGCAAAGGCAATAGGTTGGAGGTCAAGGCAGTTGAGAGGAAGTTGTTGTGACTCGGGTGTACATGAAGGTGTGATTTGTTCGGGACTTCAGTTCGCTATTTACCT
>NW_021343400.1:0-210 GCF_001605985.2 Dendrobium catenatum
GTGTGAGGTGTGCCAAAGAAATAAATATATGGCGATGGTGCCAGGAGGGCTACTCCAACCCTTGGAACTTCCAAACAAAGTTTGGGAGGAAGTGTCCATGGACTTCATTGACGGCCTACCTCGCTCAGAGGGATTCACGGTCATTTTGGTAGTGGTGGACCAACTCAGTAAGTATGCCCATTTCGTCCTCCTGCGACACCCGTACACCGC
>NW_021343401.1:0-240 GCF_001605985.2 Dendrobium catenatum
TTAGTAGTTTATGATGTATTTTTTTTAGTTATGTGTTCGTTCCATTAGATGTTTATGTAGTTGAGTTTAATGTGGCATTGATATCATTCATGGATTGTAATTCCCATTATAATGATATCAATATAAGTTATCTTGTTTTAGTTTTAATCTTGTTTTGAAATGTGTGTTAGCCTATATGAAAATTTCTAAAGTTTTTTATCTTTTAAGTGCTATACCTTGAAGTGCAACTTAAAATTAAAT
>NW_021343402.1:0-336 GCF_001605985.2 Dendrobium catenatum
CTTGAGCATTTTCAAAGAAGTAAGGAAGAGATTTGGAGCACTTGTGATCCCTTCATACTCTGCTTCCAAGAACTCTCTCTCAAACACTCTCCCAAATCACTCTCACACTTGCTCTCAAATTTAACTGTTCATTTGGACAAAAATGTATGCATCATTTTTGTACTCTTGCAGCATGTGTACAAACCCATATTTATCCTGGACAAACATTTAAAAAAATTGTGTTGTTCATATGGACGAAAAGATGCACACTCATTTCATTTTTTTGATGTCATCTATATAAAGGCAACTTCATTTAATAATAATAGTTCTTAAAAAATTATCCATCCAAGATTTGAT
>NW_021343403.1:0-327 GCF_001605985.2 Dendrobium catenatum
GATTTATCCCCAGCGGAGTCGCCATTTTTGTTTTGGTAGAAAAAAATATAGTTTTGAAAAAGAATAAATTTTCTTTGAGAATATTAAATTTTTAATTTTGAAATTGAACACATCATTATGAACAATATATCGCCTCGAAAGAAGAACATATCATTCCCTAATGGGTTCAAATTTTGAGAATTCTAATTTTTTCCAGATTATCATAGTCAAACTCAAGGGGAAACAGCATATGATCTCGAAAGATCAAAATGACGTTCAATCAATTTTTTAACTATAATAATTCGGATAAAAGATCGTTAATTTCATAATCAAAATAATTATAATAAA
>NW_021343404.1:0-1883 GCF_001605985.2 Dendrobium catenatum
AATTAGTTTATATGTAAAAAATCTAATAATTGAGAAAGATATAAAGAGGTCCGTAAGGAGTCTAAGAAAGTAATATGCGATGTAAAGATTTTAGCTTTTAACGATTTATATAATAAATTATATTCTAAGGAGGGAAAAAGATATATGTATAATTTAGCCAAATAAATAGATAGGAGTAGTAAGGATTTAGTGCAAGCCAAGTGCATTAAGGATGAAAATAAAAATGTACTTGTATTTGAAGAAGATATTTAACAAAGGTGGATGAGATATTTTGTTAAACTTTTCAATGAAGATTGTGATCATATGATTGACTTTAGTGACCTTAACATCCTAAATGAAAATAAAGTTTTTTTATTTTTATCGGCGTATTAGTAAAATCGAAGTTGGAGAGATTTTAAAGAAAATGAAATGTGGAAAAGCTACTAGACTTGATGATATTACACTAGAGGTATGAAAATGATTAGGACATGAAGGAAATTTCTTGGCTTACTAAACTTTTTAATATTATTTTGAAGACTAAAAATATATCAGGTGAGTGGATAATGAGTGTGTTGATTCATAATAATAAAGGTTATGTACAAGATTATGTGAATTATATAGGAGTTAAATTAATGTGTCATACTTTAAAACTTTGGGAGAGAGTTATAGAGCATAGGTTACGACGTGATATAAATATTTCTCAAAATCAATTTGTATTCATGTCGGGTAGGTCTATTATATCTGGAAGTTATTCATTTAATGAGAGGTTTGTTGGAGAAGCATAGAGACAATAAGGAGGATCTTCATATGATATTTATTGATTTGAAGAAAGCTTATGATAAAGTTTCAAGAGAAGTGTTATGGAAAGTTCTAGAAAAGAAATGAGTTAATAATGCTTATATTAAAGTCATTAGGGATATGTAAGCAGGTGTTGCTACTTGTGTTCAAACATAAGGTGGTTTGACCAAGTAGTTTCTTATTTCTATTGGTTTTATTCAAGGATCAGCCTTAATCCCATTTCATTTTTTCTTTAGTCATGGATGTTTTCACTAGACATTTGCAAGAGGTTGTATCCTACTGTATGCTTTTTGCTGATGATATTCTTCTTATTGATAACACTACAGAGCGAGTTGAAGGTAAACTTGAATTATGGAGGTCAACCTTAAAGTCTAAAGATTTTTGTTTGAGTATATCTAAAACTAAATACATGGAGTGTAATTTTGGTAGTAATAGATCTAGTGGAGGGTTTCTAATTTTGGGCTATCAAGTCATTAATAAGAGTGCATGCTTTAAATATATTGGGTCTATTATTCAGAGCGATGGTGAAATAGATGTGGATATTATTAGTAGAGTTCAAGTTGGATGGTTGAAGTGGAAGAATGCATCAAGCTTATGTTGTGATAGAAAAGTCCCACTCAAACTTAAGGGAAAATTTTTTAAGATTGTGGTGAGACTTGTAATGCTTTTGGTGCAAAATGTTGGCCATTAAAAGAGAAGCATAATATTAAGTCTTGCAGAAATGAGGATGCTCAAGTGTAGGGCTGCAAATGAACTAAGATGAATTGAGATTCAACATGTTTGAGCTCAGGCTCGTTTGCCAAGATCGTGTTTGAGCTCGACTCAATAATATTCGAGCATTTTTTATACTTGATTGAGCTCGAGCTCGAGCTCGTATAAAATTCCTCTGTTTGAGCTCATCTCGAGTTCATATTCGAGCTCGGTTCATTTAGGCTTATCGAGCATGATAACGAGCTTGAAACTATTAACAAAATATTTTTTTTTTTGTTTTACAAATGAGCCTTTTGCCGACCTATTCGCCCTGCTCGGGCTTGTCGAACCGTCTGTCATACTTCTTAATAAACTCGACCCGACCCATCCACATATGCATCCTTTCAAACGGACTC
>NW_021343405.1:0-202 GCF_001605985.2 Dendrobium catenatum
TGGTGGTTGGAGGACATTAGTTTATCTATAGTGGTCTGCGAACTATATTCATATAATATTGATTATTTGGTTATATTTACACAATAAAGTTTCAAGGTTCATGTTCTAACTGTAGTTGTTAGGCAATGGTGGTCTGATTGCACTAGGCAAGCAATCATTTGTTAAAGGTGCTTTGGTGGAGTTCCAAATTATTTGAAGCCTT
>NW_021343406.1:0-428 GCF_001605985.2 Dendrobium catenatum
ATCTCTATCGCCGCGTAATTTCTAGCCCGCAACAAGTAGAATGAAAGCCTCCTTAAATCCTCCAGGCTTAGCTGGATTGGTGGATGAACATGATTGAGAACCCCTTAATTTATGTTCAAATCCCCTCTCATGCAGCGAGACTCCTTAAGTGAGAAAAAAATAACTCCGGATCTTGCACGTGTGAGGCAAGTTATTGATAGGTTTGCCAAGGGATTAATTATGTCGTCAGGCACCTCATATGAGATTGAATCTAAAATCTTTTTATTGATAATTGATATTTAAAGTTCCCAATCGAATCAAGATGAGATGCATCGCTTTTATACCTCAGATTATATTAAGATGGATGCCCGTTTTAAAAAATCAGTTAGAAAGTTCTAACTATTAAAAATGAAACATTAAAAAATTATTTTAAACTACATAAAAATATT
>NW_021343407.1:0-647 GCF_001605985.2 Dendrobium catenatum
TTGTTAGCCAAAGCATGGAAAAACTTGGTGTTTCTATCACCCTCAACAATGAATTTAGTAGTAGCTTTTTTATGCCAATAGGTTTCTTCTTGATTGTGTAACTTAAACAATTTAATCTTAGCATTATTGAGCTCAAAAAGATTAAAACTATCAGGATTAAGCATATAAATATTTTCAAGCTCCATCACCTCCTTCTCAGCATTCTTAATATTAGAGAATAAATTTTTAAAGATATGTTTGTTCCACCATCTCAAAACTTGCTTCACCCTACTAAGATTATTCCAAAGCTTAGCCATACCCGAAATATTGCCATCAGGGAAAATTGGAGCATGCCAATTGTTTTCAACAACATTAAGAAAATCATGATGAGATAACCACATATTTTGAAATTTAAAAGCAGTAGGAATGTAACTGTTATTGACATTAATAGTAAGCAGTAAAGGGGCATGATCAGAAGCAGTCTTACTGAGGTGCTCCACATGAGTCATATGAAACTTAGCTATCTAATCATTATTAAAAAGAATTCTATCAAGTCTTTGCCATAAGTTACCTTTACTCCAATTATAAGCATTCCCAAAAAAACCTATATCCTGTAAATCACAAGTAGATCGATATCATGGAGTTAAAATCCTCCATAGCATTAATAT
>NW_021343408.1:0-3982 GCF_001605985.2 Dendrobium catenatum
GTGAGGTCAAATATGTGTTTGGGGTTAATTTTGCCACTTTTAAAGCATGTGACCATGTGGTTGGATGGCAGATTGGCGATCTGACTCGTTGTTGGGATGTCTTGAGGATTGGGTTGAGCTAATGTGGAAGCTATTGTTGCATGGTTCGGGTGGGCATATGGTGGGACGGGTGGGTTGAGAATTTGAGAAGGGGAAGCTACAGTGGAATGCACATGTTGTGAGGGTGTTGCCGTGGAGTTGTTATTATGAGGTGTATATGAGTGTGTGAGAGATATAGGTAGATTGGTTGTGGGAACGAGTAGAAGAGGTGGTGTTGAGGTAGATGTTATGGATGAGAGTTTAGGTTGAGATGAATAGTTGGAGTAAGGAAATATGGATTCATTGAAGTTGACGTGACAAGAGGTATAAATTCTATTGGTTTTAGGATCCAAGCACTGATAGCTTTTTTGAGTTGGAGCGTACCCGATGAAGATGCAAGGAAGAGATAGAGGTGAGAGTTTATTGGGAGAATATGGCTTTAACCAAGGATAACAAAGGCAGCCGAAAACTCTAAGACGATCGTACATAGGAGGTTTTCCAAAAATAAGTTCGTAGGGAGATTTATTATGAGTGTTGGGTGAGGATAAGTGATTGATTAGGTAGGCAGCTGTAAGGAGTGTGTCAACCCATAGATGTTGTGATAGAGAGGCTTCAATAAGAAGTGTGCGAGTGGTTTCAATTAGATGACGGCACTTGCGTTCGGTCACTCCATTTTGGGATGTCGAGTGTGGGTAGGTGAGCTGATGAAGAATACCATTTTATTGAAAGAGGGTTTTGAATTTGATATTATTGAATTCTCCACCGCTGTCTGTACGAAGTATAAGGATTTTGTGGTTAAATTTATGCTTGAACATTCATTGAAATTCAAGGAATTTAATAAACACATTAGATTTATGAATTAAAGGATATACCCAGGTGTACTTAGTGAAGTCATCAACGAATGATATGTAAAATCTATATCCTTATGTGTGTATTTTTGTCTTCTACATATCCTTAAAAGGATATTTGTTAGGATCCATAATATGATGTAGCAAATCATGTGGATAATTCAAATCAGCTCGATGAACCCATTATAAGAGCAAGTGCAAAGGCCAAAGCTAGAACAAAGTTAAAAAAAAAAAAGAGCCCATGTTAAGGCTCAATGTTTAAATAATTTAAATATAATTCATTTGCTTGTTTTATGTTTTTTCAACACCTTGAAAACATATATCATTTTTTATTCCGTGAGGTTACCTGATGTAGCTCTACTTCAGGTAGCCAATAATATGTCGCCACATGCTCTTACTCTTTACCGCGCGGCCCGACGACCCGACTCGGACCGAATCCGGGATTACTATGTTCGCGTATTGCTCGGTATTCGCTCGGTATTGCTAGGTATTACTCGGTATTGCTTGGCAATGCCGAGCAGTACCAAGCAGTACCGAGCAATACCGAGTAATACCTAAAAGAACTCGGTATTGCTCGGTATTGCTCTGTATTGTTCGGTACTGCTCGGTACTGATCGGTATTGTTCGGTATTTCTCTTCACATAATAGTATTTTTCATTTTTGTCGAGCAAAATCGACCAATACCTAGCAATACCGAGCAATACACAAACTCCCGGGTCAGTTCCGGGTTGGGTTGTCGGTCCGCACGATAAATAATAAGAGCACGTGGCGACATATTATTGGCTACCTGACGTAGAGCTACATCAGGCAAATATATAATAAATTATTAAAATCTTCTCCATCATTAATTGGCCATCTCCTTTTCCATCAAAATGTGGTTACTCACAAACCAATTGTTATTTATAAATATGACCCGACATATAAAGAAAATTTTAGTGCTGAATGAAATCATTTTAGTGAAGAAAATCTCTTATCTTTACTTGTGGCTTGGTAGCTCCAAGTGTATTTTTTATTTGATGAAATAATTAGTTAGTCGTTTATATTAGGTTTAGTCATTTTCTCTTCTTAAACACCCATTCCAAATGATTCTAATGCCTCTCTTTGCGTCATAATATTCCTCCTAAACCAACCACCACTAAACTCTCTTCACAACCACTTCAAAACAACAAAAACTCTAACATTAGCTCTCAGCCAAACCAAATAAGACCATGACTTAATCTTATTCCCCACTCCTTGACACATACTTAAATTCTTTTAGTTCTTGTGATCTATTTTAGATCATCAGTCCACATCCTAATTTAACTCATCCCAATCATATCTGATTACTTTTTCCACTAAAAACATAATCTATAAAGCGATATTACAATTCAACTCAAACAAATTCAATCTAAACTTATCTCACATTCTCTCCATTATACCTCACCACTCCACCAAAAACTCTAAAATAATTTCTTAGACATTAAACCAAAGATTTGTAGCCTTTGATAGCCTTTATTTCCACCAAAGTGATCGCCACCACCACCATCATAATCAATTTAACTTTCTTTCAAGCTTTGAGTTCAAATCATAGGGTAAATAAGCAGCTTAAAGCAAATACCTCATGTGTTTTTTGAGTTCCCATGATGGCTGTAGTCACTTCCTCCATTTTCTTGTTCTTTGTTGTTGTTTTGGATTTCTCATATTATATTGGTGACCCTTCTTTGGACACTTTGTTTATAGATTGTCTTTGTAAATTATATTTCACTCCTCTTTATATCATAATAATTGAGGTACCATTCTCAATGTTTATAAGAATGAAGATTTGTCAGATATGTTATCTACATAAATATATATATATATGCTTGTCAGTATTTTTAAATGGTGTTGTAGAGTATCATTCTAAATTTTGTCAGATATATCACGAAGGTTGTCAAGGATGGTATAAACATAATCGCCTTGGACAAAACAATTACACTTATGTAAATAACATGATCAGTCATTAGATTTGAACAACGAGAGCTTATTTTTATTCACAAGCCTTGAAGACTATTGTGTTCCCCATTTTGTCATCATATTCACCTATCATTTGAAATCATAAACTTGAGAAGTATAAGTTCCATCAAAGTAGGTTGTAACCAATTGTCTCCAACACACGTTTTGTACTTAGGAATCAAACTATGTTATTGATGACTAAGGGGGGCTTTAAGTTAATTAACCATCACTTCACAATTGAGTTTCAATCTTTCGCTCCTGAATGAGGGATCAAGTTGTTTTATTCGTGATAAATCACTACTGAAAAATCACAAATGTTCATTACAAAAGATATTCATCTTAATAATTTGGGACTAAAATGATAAGTTTGTCATTAAATTTGATGACGATTTATTTATAATTGTATTGATTTTGTACTTTACTATGCATAGAGAGAGAGAGAGAGAAAGAGAGAGAGAGAGAGAGAGAGAGAGAGAGAGAGAGAGAGAGAGAGAGAGAGATTGTATTTAAGGCCTTAGCATCACTCTTTAATTTGATGAATGAGTAAATAGCATAGGTGATAGGATTTATTTAGCTCTACAAATAATTAATTATAATTTTTATCAATATGGCTAGACCATGTTTATCTTGAAAATTTGATGCCATTATTATATTCTTAATACTATCGTTTAAGCCTAATTAAAGCATATTTATGTGGTAGCAACTCTTATTGAAAGCTGAAAGCTAAAGCTAAATAAACATTTGTATTGGAAGGTTATGGTAATTAAAAAAAAATCAAATGAAAGGAAATTCAAAGAATACTTAACAATAAAATAAAAGTAGAAATATGAAAAGTCACAAATTGATCTTTATTTGGAGAAGTCAATTTATGATTATGTGGTGGATAGTAACATATTAGGTGATAGGAACAAAATGTTGCTTAATGCAAAAGATTAAGGATTCATTTGCCATAGCTTCCTTGCTGCTTTTCAAAATAGCTTGTTAATACAAAAATTTTGAGTTCAATAATTTTTTGTATTAAAAAGTTGTTTTAGAAAATAAGAAAGAAAGCCGTTTCAAACGAAGCCTAAGCATTTATGTTGCAT
>NW_021343409.1:0-283 GCF_001605985.2 Dendrobium catenatum
TCAATAAAGCATGTATTTTAATGCAAATTTAGAACGGAAAGCTTCTAATTTTAACAATTGATTCTAAAATCGTATGAACTCCATATATAATTTACTTATAATCAAGATAATGTGATTCAGTGCGACAAACCCAACAAGATCGTTTTTTTAAAGCAGTTTTTTAGTGCAAATTTTTTTTCAACTAAATATTTTTGTACTAAAAAACTGCTTTAGAAAACAATAAGAAAGCTGTTTCAAACTTATATGCCACCAGAAATTCGTCTTGATCGGGCATGAATATCGA
>NW_021343410.1:0-260 GCF_001605985.2 Dendrobium catenatum
TCACTTGATTTCCTAATTGACTTGCATCACAAATGTGGTCCTTAGTAAAGTCTAGTTTAGGTATATCTCTCACTAATTTCTTTTGGATAATCCTCCTATAGTTTTTCATATTAGAATGACAAAGTCTCCTATGCCAAAGCCATGACTCATCAAATACAGTTTTCAAATAAAAAGCAGAAGGAGTTTGAATGCAATTCAAATATAGCATATAAACATTGTTTAACCTTTTTTCATTCAAAACATCTTTACCATTTAGGCTT
>NW_021343411.1:0-260 GCF_001605985.2 Dendrobium catenatum
TATAGAAGGATCGGGTTCTGTAGGCTTCATGCCTTTGCTCGTGAATTTTCTTTGTTGAAGGCCCTAAAGGCCGAATATGAATGTTGTAGACGCCTTCTGTCTGCTTGTATCAATATTGCAGATCCGGTGGCGATTTGGTCTTGATGTTGACCCCCTCCCCCTTTCTCATTCACCGGGGATGGGTCTTTCTGAACTTTGGAGTATTGGACTTGATATTGATTAACCCTTTCTCATTCACCGGGGAAGGATTCTTTTGGACT
>NW_021343412.1:0-283 GCF_001605985.2 Dendrobium catenatum
AGTATTGTGAATTCATAATCAATTTACAGGTTAACAAGTATAATGTAAAAACAAAGAAAGGGTTTAGACCAACCTGTTAACAACTTCTCCCTTGCCATCTGATTGGCTCTACCAACGTTCATATTACAGGGCTTATTCTAATAAGAGTGAGTTGCTTGTTTCCTACAATGATGAGCTAATCTACATGTTTCAGAAAGAAATGAGCATTTTTATACATTCAAAAACTATCCAAGCTGAGGCATTGCAAAACCTTGATCAACCACAGGTGTATTTAGGACATAGA
>NW_021343413.1:0-249 GCF_001605985.2 Dendrobium catenatum
CTTTTGAAAATTTTATGTACCTGGAGATAAGAGAGGGTTTGATTGAGCCGGCAAACTCTTCACAAAGAAGATTAGACGCAGAGATGAAGGCGGCTGCTACTGTGAACAAGAGTAAAAAATTAACTAGTTATTCATCGCATAAGGTAACTTCATAGGGCTTTTCCTACAGTAAAAGTAGAGTGTCAACCAAAATTACGTTAGCTACAGTAAATAATTATACAAAAGCAACTATGAGCATCCAAACAAAAG
>NW_021343414.1:0-783 GCF_001605985.2 Dendrobium catenatum
AAAAATATTTTGATATCAGATATATAAATACATAAAAATTTTATGACATATTTGTAAGTTCCCCAATTAATAATTGTAAGTGCCTATTAGTTTAATAGATACAAAATTTAAACAATTATTCTCAAAATCATGATTTTTAGTTTTTACAACAACAACAACATCAAGCCTTTAGCCCACTACTTGAGGTCGGATATATAATTTTTTTTTTTAGATCAGCCTCTACATTTCTTAACATAGACCAGATCTAATAAATCTGTTCTCCTAATCGGTCTTCGAAACGTTGACATTTTATGTGAGATAATCATCTAAGGCAACTCCGTCGTTGCCAGTACCCAAGTTATTTATGAGAAAAATGGAGGATTGTGTTAAGTAGTTGACAGCCATCGTAAAACTTTTCAAATACCCCATTTCTGACTAATCAATCAGGAACTTATATCTCAATATATATTTTTTTAATTTTTAAATATGATAAGTAATAGATCATAAAATATGAGGCTCGAAGTAGTAACATAAAAGAAATAATTATCTTTCACCATTAGTGAGGAGACAAACTAACAAGTGTTAAGAACAATCAATTTCAACAAATTAATTGATTAATGTGTAGTACAAATGTAGATGGCCGATGGGCCCATGGATGCAATGTAATGTCCATTACAATTTACTACTTCTCGCCGACAATAATCAATTTCTTTTTTTTATTTTTGGGAGTATTCATTGAGTATTTTTATGTGTGTCAAAATGAGTTTTTAGGTTCGATTTGGGTCTAACCCGAAAATGACCCAT
>NW_021343415.1:0-252 GCF_001605985.2 Dendrobium catenatum
AATCAGTTTTACCATTGCAATAACATTTTATATTCATTTAATCATTGAGTAACATGTTCCTTCATATTTATGCTTAGTTTGTGACTTTTTAGTTGCTTTATAGCATTATTTTTAGTATACAAATTTATTAAAAGCATGAAAAAAATAGTGGTTTAAAACTATTCTAGACAAATCCCTAATTTGCTATATTTCCTCACATAAAGTCTACTATATAATCAAATTATTAACAATAAAAATTAATAATTTTACTAT
>NW_021343416.1:0-213 GCF_001605985.2 Dendrobium catenatum
AGAAAGCTTGAAAGAGAAAGGATGATGAAAAATTTAAAGCCTGACCTTCAATTTAATGAAATTGAGAGAATTTGTAAAGTATGATATAAGGTTCATACATACAATTTTAACTTCATACTGGACAAAAAATAATTTTGTACGTATGAATAGAAATGGCCAAAATAGTTAATGTGATGAAATTGTTGAGTCCAGTAATTAGGTTGTTAAGCCTAA
>NW_021343417.1:0-2977 GCF_001605985.2 Dendrobium catenatum
ACAACCAATAGAGCTGAGCCCCCCACACATGGCTTCAGACCAACAATCGATTGTCTCTACTGTGTCGGCCCCCATCCTTTAGGCATTGTACCCAATTAAGCGTCCTAGGTCTCCAATTCGTCGCAGCATTCTTAGTCTCCTCTTGTACCAAACTCCCTCTATTTGAACAACTCAAATAGCCTAGCCTCTCTATTTGACAGAGCCGTGCCTCATAGGATCCACACAGTCGCAAGTTTCTCACGCAAACAGCTCGATCTCCCTCCAAAATCCACTGCCCGCACTCCATTAGATCAGCCAAACTGACCTGTAGTCCCGCTTCAGGTTGAATCATGAACTCCACACCAATTTCACAGAACTTCACCTGTTGCTCTTATACAAGTTCCCTCAAAACCTACAATAGTTACGATCACCATAGACGCCCCTCTTGCTAAGGTATAATGATTCCTAAACTCAAACCTTGTTTTTGGCGCTCGCGGCGCACTAGAAAACTACATATACATACTTTTCTTAGCGTGGTGGGAGAGACCTAGTGCAACGCTTACGAGGAGGCAGATAGGCCCTTACACCCTTTTCTTAGCGTGGCGGGGACACTCCTGCAACTGAAAGACCCATATGCGCTTTTCTTAGTGTGGTGAGATTTAAAATCATGATCTCGGTGTTGTTCGACACCTGTCATACATGCTTTTCTTAGCATGGTTGGAAGACCCAACTCCTCTAAATTCACCTAAACAAGGGAGAGGTCGGGAGGCTGCCAAATTATTCAGTAAAACAGAAAACCTAACTTGAGCTATAGGGAACATAATTTAATTCAAACAATAAGGAACTAGACCTAGTATTTAACATAAAAATGTGCAAATCACATAATGATAAAATCAAATGCAAATTAACAAAAAAAAAAAAAAACTTGTTGTGGACAAAAGAACTTACAAACATAACTCACTCACAAGCAATAATGAAGTTTCATATAGTTGGGTAAGTTGGAATTATTGTAATGGATACAAGGACGTGTGATAAATGCAATAACATCTTTACAATCAAAACCAACATACAAACATGCATATCAAATTCCACAAGCAATGAAAATTAAAAATAGTGTATAGTTTAATTGCAGGCAAATATACAAAGCTCTTGGCAAGTATTTCACATATGAATGATGACAATTTATGAGTAACATTCACACCAGTCCTGCAAACGAATTGTTGACCTCTGTTATAGAATAAAAGAAGAAGATAGAATAAAAAAATGCCTAAAATCATTACCTGTAGCAGTCGAAGACCATCCCAATTTTTTGTCGAAATCCTGTCACAGCTACAGTGTTGCAGTCTGCAACGACATCGAATAGTCCTATCGCACGCCTGCAGAGATCTCCTCGATCGCACATCCAGTTGAGTCGTTAAATACGACGCCAAAAGAACCCCTTCGCTGCTGCTTCCACGCCCGAACTCCCTTTTGCCTTACAGACGTCCGACCTCAACCCCGCAGCTCTCGCCTCTCCTAAACTCCTTTTTTCTCTGTTCACTCCTCCACATGATCGAGCTCCTGTCACGACTCTTCTACCTACCTCTCTCGTCGCTGTTTCCAAACTCATGGAAGATCTCCGACCTCTAAGCCTTGCCCGATCCCCATCCAGTCGGCCTCTTCCTCCCGTCAAACCCGAATTCCACCTCTGCCTGTGCCGATCCCAATCTCAGAGAGAAATAGAGAGAGAGAGGTCACCTTACCTTAGCCAAATCTCGCAGCTTCTCCTCTCTTCCCTACCCGACCTTCTCCCTAGTCCCGATCGAAGACCATCTCGCCTCTGAGATCGATGCCAAACCCGACCGAGCTCCAATTTACCTGTGCCGACGCTTTCACCATCTGCCCCTTGCCAACGGCAAATTATTGGGTCAGGTGATCGAACCCATCTCTGGGTTCGGTCGCCAATAGAAATGCGACATCTGTTAGGCGTTTTTTTAATTTAATAACTTTACTTTATGTCTTGTCAGAGTGAGAGACCCGACCCGATAACGCAGTTCATTTGAATTCCGGAAAATAAAGAATGGAAACGCCGCGTATTTTATTTTCAAGCGACATTTTCACTACTACTCTAGCTCTGATAAGTGCTCTCGGATTCCTCCAATACCTTCGGTTCTGCAATAGCTTCTTCTTGCCGGAGGTAGACGACGAAATTGTAGAAGATCATCAATCAGGATGAGGTATGGTTGCGCCTAACTTGCGCTTTTGTTGCGTTTAAGTTAATATGTTAAATTTTAGGGTTTGGTTTAGTTATAATTTTACCATTGTTTGTTTAATGTAATGTAATGTTGATATGTTTATTTTCTAATTTTTTAAGCTTCTTTTCTTCGTAAATGGATGAAACAAATGATACGAAAAGTTTACGCTTTATGATAAATTTTAGGATTTAGTAATAATTGTTTAACTAGCATATATGTTCAATGTGATGTTCTAATGTTTTTTTTCTGAATTTCAACCTTCTTTAAAGCTAAATAATTACGAAATGTATAGTTGCGCTATGGTTGCGCTATGATTGCGCTTTAGTTGCGCTTTAGTTGCGCTATGGTTGCGCTTTTATCTGATTTTTTTTATTTTTATAGATGAGGATGCCGTATCAAAGACCAGTAACATCTAGATGCTATGTTACTTCTTTTCGGAAACATTGTGATGCTTTTGTCGAGATTTTTAATGATGAAGTAGAGCAAACATTAAAGAATCTGAATATTCATCAATTTTTGAAGTTCCCCGCATTCCAGCAGTGTATACCACTTCTTTTTGAGGTTCTCAAATTTTGGAGTCCTGCTGATGAAGGCTTCATCGTCCTTGGTCATTTACTTAAATTCACTTCTGACGAGGTTGCCTTGTTGATAGGTAATATTTTGAATATGGAATTTTTTATACGGATATATTTTTTTAACTTTAACAACTGAAATTTTCTGACAGGTATGCCTAACAGAGGCATTGATATCAAATGGAGGATTGA
>NW_021343418.1:0-873 GCF_001605985.2 Dendrobium catenatum
GTCGCAAGCGAGTTCGTGGGATTTCTACATATACTTTACGGCGTTTTATACGCAGGTAATGGTCGGCGTATACTCCGACGATAATTACCGGCACATATGGCGCCGGAATTGGGACGTTTCTCGACGTCGAAAACGATACGTTTTTTCGCCGGTAGTTCGTCGGAAAGTGCGCCGGAGATATTTCCGACGCAAAATTCGCGCCAGAAATAATTTATCGACGCTTCCAAAACCGGCGTATGATTTTCTGCCGAAATGTGTGTCGGAAACTTATAGTTCCGTCGGAATATCTATGTTTTCCGGCGGATTTCGTCCGCCGGTAATAAGGAGTTTTCCTGTAGTGAAAATTGATTGTGAGTTAATTTACATTGATGAGCTATCATATAAATTAATAATTAAAATAAAATGATTTACATAATATTTATATCTTCATCCCTAAAGAACAACCAAAATTATTTCCCCATAAGCACCTTATTACCCTTTCAACTCCATATTCTTGATGTTATCTCTCCAAGAAGCTCAACACATTTTTTCCCTAGCTTCAAAATGGATTCATAAGCTTGATACTATAATCACATGACATATCCAATTATAGCATACTAGGCTCAAGCATTTTTCATGACGGCAGTGGCCTTATAGTGTACTATACCCTTCTTTAACCTTCTCAGTGTCATTTCTCATGATAACCAAAACTATTGGTATAAAAAAAAAGGTTTTTCATCTTCAACAAAGCCAAGCTTCTAGTTAAAAAAATACTATGCATATTATGATTGAGGAGGATAACATCTGCATGATAATATAATCCTAGTTTCTACACATTACTTTTATCAAAACACTCAATGAATGCTTTCCTAGGTCTATATTATTAAAGCTTAT
>NW_021343419.1:0-204 GCF_001605985.2 Dendrobium catenatum
CAGCTTTAGATCCACTCAAATGAAAGCCTATAGACTCTAAGGTTGACCTCCATAATTCAAGTATACCTTCAGCTCCCTCTTTAGTCTTATCAACAAGAAGAATATCATCAGCAAAAAACATACACCAGGGTACAACCTTTTGCAAATGTCTAGTGAGAACATTCATCACTAAAGCAAAAAGATATGGTTATAAGGCTGATTCTT
>NW_021343420.1:0-299 GCF_001605985.2 Dendrobium catenatum
ATTTTTATACATCTCTCTTGTAATATTTTTCTATATTTGAATGTCTAAATTGAATCATGTCTTTGATAAATTCTTCTTACTTACAATGTTATATCACTTCTTAAATTTTATGAATTTCTATGATTGACCTAATGTTTTTAGTTTAAAATTGCATACCTTATGTCAATCACCATTTAGATTAAATTTTCAAATGAATTTCATACAAATACTTACATTTCTCGTCTATTTCTTCTTCACTTTTTTGTTGTTGTCAAAAAGGGGGTGAAATTATTGTGTTTGTATGTTTTGCTTGGCTTGTG
>NW_021343421.1:0-354 GCF_001605985.2 Dendrobium catenatum
CCAATCAAAGAGAGTCAGAAATTTCTCCGTTTCTTGAAGATTTCATCGTTCCCAACCCTCTAAAGTTTCTCATCTCCAACCTCAAGAATCTTGTTCCCACCCTTCTCACAAATGAAAATTACTCCATTTAGAGACTTCATCTGCATCAACACTTTGCATCAAATGGCTTCAGCGGCCATCTTACAGGAACAACCTTCTGCCCTCCCGCTTCGTCCAATGACCATCGATTGTGGAAGGTTATCGATCATAATCTCATCTCCGCTCTTTTGTCCACTATTTCCCCATCGGTACTTCCCTGTTTTCTCAATCTTGTTACCGCCCATGAGATCTGGACAACACTTGAAACAAGATTGC
>NW_021343422.1:0-208 GCF_001605985.2 Dendrobium catenatum
TCAACCGCATGCTGCTCTTGCAGTTGAGGTTCACACTAAAGACTCAGGTTTCTCCACCTAACTATATAGTTAAGTAGAGACTCGTGGGGGCGCTGTCTGGTCACTACCAACTCACCAACAGTCACTCTATGCTCTGTACTAATGAACCTCTGCACAAATAACTGCTCCATATCAACAAAAGTGCGAACTGAATCATTAGGGAGATCGG
>NW_021343423.1:0-210 GCF_001605985.2 Dendrobium catenatum
GGGGGGGGGGTGAATTGGTATTTTTAAAAAATCTTTAAAACAAAGACCAACAAAGCTCAAACCAAAATCACCACATGAAAAATAAGTGCAAAAAAATTTAGTTCGGAAGCAAGAAAAAAGAACACAGGGGTATATAGTGGTTTGGTCAACTCAACCTACATCCACTCCCCGGAGGCACCCTCCGAGTATTGCACTACCAAAGTGACTCTC
>NW_021343424.1:0-517 GCF_001605985.2 Dendrobium catenatum
AGAAAATAAATTCAAAATCAATTGAGATCACTAATGACTTAAAAGAATTTTTTTGATGAATTTCATGAAGAATTTGTTAGACTTTCACATGACACTAAAGAAGAGTTCAATCGAGATACTAATAGGTTTTATTTTTATTTTTAAGGCTTCATACAGGATGACAAATAAGAAGTTATAAGACTTAAATGTATAATTATAAGTGATAATGGATTGAGGCTTTATAAGATCGAGTATTTTTTGTGGGGTGAACTAGTTCTGTTTATGAAGAAGAATGATGGAAAAATGAGGATACGTGAAGACTTTAAGGAATTAAACTAGGTAATATTTATATATTATCGACATAGGAATTATGATTTGTTAGGTGGATTAGATGGTGTTTCCATATTATATAAGTTTGTTATGATATCTTGCTATCACCAACTAAAGTTGGAAGAGGAAGATGTAACGAAGACGGCTTTTGGTATAAGGTATGCTCATTATTAAAATTTAATTATGCCTTTGGGGTAACAAATGCGCC
>NW_021343425.1:0-203 GCF_001605985.2 Dendrobium catenatum
GGATTAAATCAACAGAGTCAGAATCGTACAGAAATCAGAAATTCAGATTATATCGGAACAGAACAGAATCGTATCAGAATCATATCAGAATCATAGTATACAGATTGGAATCAGATTTATATCGTGTCAGAATCACAATTGCTTACAGAACAGATACAGAAATCAGAATCATATCAAATCAGATATCAAATAATATTTAATTC
>NW_021343426.1:0-242 GCF_001605985.2 Dendrobium catenatum
TGTATTATTTTCTGCACATGTTCTAAGTGGGCCAGACCTTCGGATTCTATTGTTTGCTTGGACTTCAGATTCAATCTTCCATTAAAGACAATCAACCAAGTGCCCCATATAAGAAGCTAAAACTTAATTTCTCCATTCTTTAAAGGGAGTTTTGTTATAAAATAAAATTCTCTTAAATTTTTCTATATGTATTTACTTATAAAATTATAAATATGTTTTTACTTTTAAAATTATAAAAATAA
>NW_021343427.1:0-1137 GCF_001605985.2 Dendrobium catenatum
GTCACATTTTTTTATGATATTCAGTTTCTTTATAACATCAAAATATCTTAATTAAAAAAAATGTAAATAACATTTCCATTTTTAATTCAATAAAAATCACAAATTCATCCACTTACAATTATACCCCCAATCTATCACCCTACTAATTACACACAAAGCACCCACTTCAACCTTGCAATCCACTCTAAACGATTGTGATGAGCCACTCCTAATTTTATTTAATAAAAATAAATTTAATAATATTCATCCCAATTATTGCAGAGTGCGGCACCGTACCTATGAACTTACGAGGTAATTGGCTATTTACAGCTCCACCCTCCAATCCAATATCAGCCCCAAATTCTCACCCGCACTCGCCGGCGGAGAACCCAATCCTCCCCTTCCCCACATCATACACCACCTTAAATCCCTCCTGCTGCCTATTCCCAATAATCGCCACTCCTCCCGCCGCTGCAAAAGCCAAACAAGTCCTCCCCTTCTCCACATCCACCATCACATTTCTCGACGGCAGCTTCAACACCGCCCCTCCGGCGAATACTAACTGCACGTCCGGCACGGCCATCCCCACCCCACTCCCCACATAACACGTGTCTAAGATTGAGTACGCTGCCGCCCGCCGCCTCTTCTTTCCGATTGCCGTCACCACCGCCTTACTCAACGCCGCATAGATCTCATCCGGCAGCCGCGTGATTACCGTCCCTGAATCGATGATCGTCGGCGTGCCGGCGTACACCGATGCGGAGACGGAAAGACTCCGGCTTTGGACTGTTATACCTGTTAGCTTCAAGAAATAGAGAGACTTGTCGAGGGAGGAGGAGACCATGGGGGTGAAGGCGAGGTTTGCAGGAGTGTAGGAGCCGAAGGAGAGGTAGCCGGTGCCGGCGGAGGAAGGCAGGCAGTAGGAGAAGGAGTTACCGTAGATTGTAGAGAGCTGGCTGAGAAAGGAGAGGCGGTCCTTAGCGAGGCCGATGAGGCCGTCGGATCTGCCGAAGAGACCTTCGTTGTCCTGTCCGCAACCGAAGACGAAGCCGTGGATGGAAGCAGGGGAGAGTGCGAGGGTGTCCTACGCCAGTAGTGGTGAGTGTCAAACATTAAAATAAAATTAAAAAATAATAAATTATCTTATTTGTATAAAAG
>NW_021343428.1:0-240 GCF_001605985.2 Dendrobium catenatum
GCCATATCGTCCAGGCCGATCGCAGAATCGTCCAGGTTGATATGGCTCAACAATTACGTACAGGCTGATTAGTTAAAAAGGCGGTCCGATCGTCCGAGCTGATTAAATATCGGCCAGGATGATTAGACACAGGCAATCATCCTGAGGAGGCAATCCAGATGACCGTTGAAAAAGCAGATCATCCGGGTCGATTAGGTCTATCATCCAGGACGATGCACAATAATTGATCGTACCGGCCGA
>NW_021343429.1:0-200 GCF_001605985.2 Dendrobium catenatum
ACACAACGGAGAAAAAGAATTCAAATTATAAAGGTTTGATCTTGTTGTTGTTGTTGTTTTCAAATGAAAAAAAAAAAGTATGTCATAATATCTACAAAAAAATATATATTAAGAACATTAAGGGTCTGTTTAGGACGATTGCTGTTTTTTATAAAGTTGATTGTAAATTTGTTGTGAGGAAAACAATTAAGAGTCTCTTT
>NW_021343430.1:0-376 GCF_001605985.2 Dendrobium catenatum
AATCGAAGCCTTCACACCCTTAGGTAGGTGGCCAAAAATTAAAAAAAAAAAAGATGAACAACATTACACATATGGTGAACAATGAGATGCCAAGTCAGTTTAAAAAATTCAAAAGTAAAACCATATGGTCCAGGGGCATAGCCAGAAGTCCCTTCGAAAATCACAGCCTTGATTTTGTCATATGAAAAGGGAGCAACCAGGGAATGCATCATCTCTAGTGGAACTAAATTACCCTCAGGGATGCAAAAATTATTCTCATCAACTGGCTGGGGAGCATTAAAAATAGTTTTAAAATGCTGAATGAAATCTTTGTTTGAATAGTTGCTATTTGAATGATTTGTATTTGTGCAACTTATGTAGTTTTGATGATTCCAAA
>NW_021343431.1:0-226 GCF_001605985.2 Dendrobium catenatum
CCACGCTCGGTATTGCTGACGTGGCTCATTCTGGTTGTCCTCCGGATGTAGAGCTGCGTTCGGCGTCCCCACAGGATAATTTCTCAATCACTGACATAATACAAAAAAAAAGAAAAATCATAATCATCATTGATTATTCTAAATAATACTATAATATTTAAATAAGACTAAGCATCCTTGATTTGATAAATAACTTTGCTATCTAGAGAACATTAAACCAAAATGT
>NW_021343432.1:0-376 GCF_001605985.2 Dendrobium catenatum
TTTCTTTAATTTCCTATATGATGCATGGATTTTTTCGGAAACTTCAAGAAGTTGGTCATATGAAAGTTCACATACCTCTTCTTGATCAGTATTGTTGACTGCCATCAAGCACAATTTTGATGTCTCATCTTCTGGATCTATCTTTGATGAATCTGATGCCGAATTCCCCCAAAAAGCTTTTTATACTTTCATATTGTCCTTCCTTGGCTTAAGTTTCTCCTCACCTTTTCCTTTCCTTGAGTGATCTTTAAGCGTAGGGCAATCAGTTCTCACATGTCCAGGTTTCCTGCATTCAAAACAAACAACATCAGAAGATTTTTTAACATGTTTATGATCCTTACCTTTCCTCCAACTTTAATGATGCTTTTGTTTCTTC
>NW_021343433.1:0-228 GCF_001605985.2 Dendrobium catenatum
GCTGCCCAGCAACCAATCTGGAAAGGGTGCACGACTCATTCAGAATTATCTGTTGCTGTGAAGATGTTAAGCATCAAGGCTGAATATAACATTGCTCGTGAATATTTTAATCAATTCATTGGGCTGCTTAAGGAAACCAATCCGACAGATAATTTAATTCCTACAGATCTATATCGGACAAAGAAGTTATTTTCCAAACTTGGTTTGACATACATAAAGATAGATTGT
>NW_021343434.1:0-214 GCF_001605985.2 Dendrobium catenatum
TCTCGTGGTAAGGACTCCGAACCCTATTTCTGTTTTTCAAAGATGTTGAGTTTTGACCGAGTTATGATTCGTTTTGTGTTTTCGTAATCGACTTTTCGACGTGACTTGGATTTGGCACAACTTTCACCGCACAACTAGTATAGACTGGATTTGATTGATTGATTGATTTGACGGATATATTGATTTTATTGCTTTATCGTATTGCTTTTCCGAT
>NW_021343435.1:0-340 GCF_001605985.2 Dendrobium catenatum
AGCCAAGTTGGTCAATGCTGTTGGAAAATCATTCATCATAGATAGACCAAACTATTGATATTTTTTTCTTAAAGAACACCAATGAGTTCAATTGATAGCTAATGTGGCTAAATGGTGTAGCATTGCTATTGAAATGGAAATTTATCGGCTAAGGTTAATGAAGCAAGAATGGTGGAAGCAATAATCATAGTATACATGAGTGGTTCTAAAAGTTTCTTCTCATTTTGATCCCTCCAAACCTGGGCAAATTATTGGGTCAGGTGACTGAAGCCATCTCTCCGTTCGGTCGCCAATAAAAATGTTCCATCTGTTAGGATTTTTTTTTAATTTAATATTAACG
>NW_021343436.1:0-317 GCF_001605985.2 Dendrobium catenatum
TTGATTACATGACTTATGTTTCACTTGGGACAACTTTCTTATTTTTTTAAAATAATTTTTTAGTATAAAAATTTTTTGAACAAAAACTTTCATACGAAAACTATTCTAAAAAACCTTAAAGACTAAGTTTTATCGTTTACAGACCGCAAGTAACCATTTCCAATTGGAATGCTTTACCGCTTTTCATATCTCCGCGAAGCGATCAGGTTACAAAGAACCGATTGAGATGAAGTATACCAGAATTTCTCTCATCTCATCAAAGGATCATCCTAAGACTTTAGTGGCTGTTTGGTAAAAGTAGGATTTAGTAAATCTAA
>NW_021343437.1:0-573 GCF_001605985.2 Dendrobium catenatum
TATTTAATATTGCAGAGATTCAAGGAGTTAAGACAACATTTGAAAGCAATGTTTACTTCTGAAGAGTGGAATAAAAGTCCATGGGCCAAAAAACAAGAATGAAAACAAGTTAAAAAAATTGTTATGAAAGACGATTCATTTTGGCGCAGTACAAATTATGCTTTGAAGACAACATGACCATTAGTAAAGGTGCTTAGAATGGTTGATGGTGAGAGGGCCACGGCTATGGAATTTATTTATGAAGCAATGAATATGGCTAAATAAGACATTGCAAAAGAATTGGGAGGTTAAGAAAGTGCCTACAAAAAATATGGGATATTATAGATGAAAAGTGAGATCGACAATTACACCAACACTTATATGATACTGCGTACTAAGGGGTTCTTCATTTGAATCATCATTATGATGAACTACTCTCTCCCCTTCTTCCTCTCCTATAGAGTCCAATGTCGGGCATTTACTTCAAGATTTGTGTAAGTTTTAATATATATAGCATGAGGCGTAAGCCTCATGCCAGTGAGGCGAAGAGGGCCTCAAGACGGGCCTCAACCAAGTTGAGGCGCAAGCCTCATA
>NW_021343438.1:0-270 GCF_001605985.2 Dendrobium catenatum
CTCTCTCTCTCTCACTCTCTCTCTCTCCCTCTCTCTCTCTGTCTCTCACTCTCTCTCTCTCTCCCTTTATCTCTTACTTTCTCCCTTGCTTTTTCTCTCATTTGCTCTCTCTTGCTTTCTTTTACTTTCTCTTGCTCTCTGTTGCACTCTCTTACACTCTCTTTCTCACTCCCTTGCTCCTTCTTGCACTCTCTTGCTCTCTCCCTTGCTCCTTCTTGCTCTCTCTCTCTTGCTCTCTTTATCTCTCTATCTTGCTCTCTTTCTCTCTCT
>NW_021343439.1:0-284 GCF_001605985.2 Dendrobium catenatum
TGATGTCATCATGTACACATTATCATATCTAATATAATGTTTTTTCTCATTTTATGTCCAAATTTATTTTAAATATTTTATTTTTCTCATTTTTTATGATGTCATCATGTACACATTATCATATTTTTTTTCTCATTTTATGGAAAATATGCATATTACATGGATGGACATAATTAAATTCAAAATTTTTATTTTCCATTAATTAAATTATAATGATTAAATATTTTAAAGTAAAATCAACATAAGACATTGTATTTAATGTTAATTACTTAATTTAATACTCA
>NW_021343440.1:0-273 GCF_001605985.2 Dendrobium catenatum
AATTAAACAAAAAGCAAAAAAAAATTTAAACCTTTTTGAATATTTTAAAACAAACACAATCAAGCATAGAAATTAAATTTCCAAAAATAAAGTGATGGACTAAAAAAGAAAAAACACTCATGATTTTATAGTGATTTGGTCAACTTGACCAATATCTCCTCCCCCGTGCCACTCCTCTAGGTATTGCACTAAAATATAGCGACTCTCCTTTTGCTCCCATAACTAGGCGGAGAATACTTTACAAAATCCTTTTCACTGACCCCAGTGAGGCAG
>NW_021343441.1:0-234 GCF_001605985.2 Dendrobium catenatum
GTGAGTCGGTTTTTTTCTATTTCCTATTGAACAAATTTTAAGAAGCATGGCCAAAATTTAAATAATGTGAAGGAGCATAATTTTACAAAAATTTAAAAAGAGGTAAACTAGCCAAATAGTTTGGCTAATTCTTAATGCCTAAATAGTTTATATAAAATTAGTTGTATTTGTATATTTTGTGAATTTGATTGTAATATTATTGATATATTTGACTTAATTATTTAACTTGCTGCT
>NW_021343442.1:0-1155 GCF_001605985.2 Dendrobium catenatum
TATATTGTTATGTATTAGCTGATTTGTACAGGCCAGAGTATTGCTAGATTTTGCTCGGTAAAGATAAATATCATTCTGTCAAGAGCAATACCTAGCAATACCGAGCAATACCTCGATTTTGCTAGGTATTGCTTGGTATTGCTCTGTATTGCTCGGTATTAGTCTTGACAGAGCAGTATTTCTCGTTATTATCAAGCAATACCTAGCACTACCGAGTAATACCTAACAATACCGAGCAATACCAAGCAATACACGAACATTATGGGTGTCAATTTCGGGTCATGGGTTGGGTTTGGGTCAAACCCGAAATTGACCTGGCATTATTCAGGTCAACCATAATCTGACCCGTTTTTTGAAAACAAGTCGGTATACCTGACCCGAACCCGACCCGCTTCAAGTCCGGGTCAACCTGACACGACACGAATGACTCATTTCCAACAAAAAAATGCTAGTTTTTGGGTCAAAATGGGTATATATCCTCTTTTTCGGGAAACAAATGGGTATATCTCCTCTTTTTGGGTCAATATCGGGTTGCAGGGTCAAAATCGGGTTTTCGGGTCAATTTCGGTTCAAAGGGTTAACCTGAACCCGACCCGATTTTTGAAACGGGTCGAAATGTTGAACCCGAACCCGACATGTTTCAGGTTGACCCTAACCCGAAATTTTCGAGTCGGGTTTTCGGGTCGTGTCAAATATTGACACCCCTAACGACATAGCAATACCGGGTTTTCTTTCCAGGTCAGGTCATCGGGCCGCGCGGTAAAGAGTAAGAGCACGTGGCAACATTTTATTGGCGTCTGTATGTAGAGCTACATCAGGTGTCCGTACCTAATAAAAAATCAGCAAGAAGAGAAGAGAAAAAAAGAAGAGAAGGAAGAGAAGGAAGAAGCTCCTCCTCAACCACCACTTGAGGCCCGGACCACCGCGTGATGTTGTTGTTCTCCCGGACCACCACTTGAGGCCCTCACCTCCACCGAACCACCACTTGATACCATGACTTATGTCGGACCACCACCTGAGGCCCGGACTTCCGCCGAACCACTGCATGACGCTGTTGCTCTACTAGATGTTAGACCGGTCCAGCCGGTCCAGGCGAGACCGGTTCGGGGGCGAAATCACGAAACAGGCGGAGACTCCGCCAGAACGAGCGGCCCG
>NW_021343443.1:0-296 GCF_001605985.2 Dendrobium catenatum
TTTAGTTATATTTTATAAAAAAATAGGCTTCCAAAGCATTTTCCAGCAAATCTTAAAATTAATTAATTTAATTAAAATTTAGCTAGCTTGGAAAATCAAGATATGCTCATAATTCATGATGAGAATCATTTGAGCAGATGAACTTCGTGATCCTTCAAAAATAACTTAACCAAGCAGGCAAGCCTTTGGAACAATTATTACGTCCTCTGACCTGACGTAGAGGTACGTTCGGCCGCCAATAACATGTCGTCACGTGCTTTTACTCTTTACCGCGCGGCCCGACGACTTGACCCGGA
>NW_021343444.1:0-310 GCF_001605985.2 Dendrobium catenatum
TGAAAACATATATAACCGAGAAAAAACATAAGGAAAATAACAACATCACATAACAGGAGAAGCCCAACACAACCCCTCACATATAGCCAAAATATGATATCCAACATACCGAAAATAATAATACAAAGAAGCCCCATTAAGCAGTTAAATAGAAAGGAAACGTTTAGCCATTGGAACAACAAACATACATTCCAAATAGTATAAAATAAAATGGGCAACCCAAAAGGCTCTAGGACACCATAAATATAGACGAAGAAAAAAGAATTCTAAGGACCAAACTCATAAAAAAACAAATAAACCAAAATAAAAT
>NW_021343445.1:0-681 GCF_001605985.2 Dendrobium catenatum
AGATCTTCTTCTCCCTACCTGGAGACGAACCCCTTCGGCCCCTTCGTGGTGGTTCGAATTCACTCCTTCCACGACATTCCCTGCTTGTCTGGTTGGAAGTCACGCCATTTTATTCGGAAGCCACCACAGGAGCTTGTGCCGTGAAGGTAACCTTATCCCTTTCATATGCTACTTCGGCCAAATCCCTAAATCCACTAAACTACATGATTAATAAATCCGGGATTTGCTCAAGGAGGGGAACCGGGGATTTCTACCTAAATCCTACCTAAGCTCAGCCTTAATCATGTTTAATTTTGCCTAAGTTATATTATAATTAATATTAATTGTAATTAATTATAACTAATTATACTTAATTATAATTATTTATTATTGAATATAGTTAATTATGGTTAATTATGATTAACCAGAATTAATTATTATTAATAATAATTAATGATAATTATTTATATTTAATTATAATTAATTAGTCACTTATTATTAATTATATTTAATTTTTTAGGTATTACTTTTAATCATAATTAGCTATGGTTAATTATTAATTGTAATTAATTATTACTAATTACAATTGATAAATATAATTGATTATGCTTAAGTATAATTAATCATAATTAATTATGATCAATAATGATAAAGAAAAATGCTTCTCTCCCTCGATCCTCGTGCCGACATCTACGCACCCCG
>NW_021343446.1:0-202 GCF_001605985.2 Dendrobium catenatum
AGCTTTGCATAGTTCGAATGCAGGAGGTATTGGTATTATCATTCGTGACAGTGTTGGGAAACTGATTAGTGAGGCTGGTTGGAGTGTAACACACTGGGATAGAAAACAGGTAGAACTGATGGCCTTTTATTACATTGACAAGCTTATCCTTGACTAGATATATGAGGTGAATGGTGTTATCATTGAGGGTGATAATGCTAGT
>NW_021343447.1:0-568 GCF_001605985.2 Dendrobium catenatum
TTTTACTATTTACTATTATAAAATACTTTGATTGAGTGTAAAATATAATTATCAAGGATGAATGCCAATTTAAAATCAGCTAAGGTTTTTAATTATGATAATTATATTTGAGGGTTGTGCTAATTAGCACTTAATAATGCTAAGTAAAACTTAATTAGGGGAGGATTTTGTTAAAAATCTATAATTAGCATAATTTATTCCTAGTTAAGGTACTTTATGCTGCTTAGTTCTTGATTAGATAAGATTAATTATCCATAAGTTAAATATTCAACATTTTTATTTAATCTATATATAATAAGTAAATAATTAATAATTTAAACTACAATTTATAATTTTTTGCATCAAAATTATGCTAATTACAACTTAATCGGCTAATTTGATACATTAGAGCCACCAAGAGAAAGATAAATGAGAAATTATTATGTACGGAGACCGGACGGTGATAACGTCCGGATTTGTTGTGCTTTTGTAAATACTTAGCAAAATGATAGCAAATATGAATCTATATTTGCACTTTTGTTGTTCTTTTGTTGAGTATTTGTAAAAAATACTACAAAATTGCAGTTAA
>NW_021343448.1:0-246 GCF_001605985.2 Dendrobium catenatum
TAGTCAATGATAATTTGGGCTTCATCAATGTGTTGACCAGTCAAAATCAAATAAGTTACTATAGAAAGAATTGGTGTGATATTTACTCTATCATCAGCTTTAGGAATTATGGAAGTTCAAAGAACATGCTGGATGATACGAGCATCCACACTTTTAAGAGATGCTACTTTAAGAAAATGGCCTACTCCTTTATGTCCTCTAATGACTATATTTATTTTTATCGAGTCAAAGTTGGTGGAAGAAGTC
>NW_021343449.1:0-342 GCF_001605985.2 Dendrobium catenatum
ATATCGCAGATGTGACGCATTATGATTGGTCTAAGGATGACATTCTACATCTGATCTCCATACAATAATTTCTCATAAATTTGAGTTGACCAAATAGCCCAACTGACTCAATGGCGCTACTAATATAATAAACATGGGTAGACCAAACAGACCAAATGGATCAAAGCCCAAATTAGAGCTGAAATTTTTGTTCTAACATGAGTGTGTCATCCTCACATTTCACCAACTATAATGTTTTTTTTTTAATTAAAATAGCTAAAATTATATTTTAAATATATATACGTGAGTTAAACTATGGGTTTATTTGGGATAGCTTTTTTACTATTTTTTAAATTAATTTTT
>NW_021343450.1:0-309 GCF_001605985.2 Dendrobium catenatum
CTATGATAGTGTGTGAGTACAAATTATTTTTATTATACTATTCTAGTTACATGTGATTAAAAGAAATGTTGTTAAATTTATATCTACGTGTAAAGCATGTCAAATGGTAAAAGTTAAACATCAGGGACAGTGAATCATTACAACCTTTGTTCTTTCTAGAGTAGAAATGAGAGGAGATTATGATGGATTTTGCTTCAAGTTTTCCAAGATTAAGGTAGGGGCTTGATACTATGTGGGTGAAGACCATCAGGACACCACCTACATTAGGAGATTGTACTCATTTTCATTTTTTTTTAATATTATATAATA
>NW_021343451.1:0-549 GCF_001605985.2 Dendrobium catenatum
TTCAAGTTTTCTCCAAAAGAATGAAGACACAATGACTACCAAAGACTCTTACAAAGTCTTACGAGAGTGCTTAAATAGAGGGCTAAAAAAACCCTAAAAATACTCAATTCAGCCGTCAAATATCACACCGTACGATCTCAAGATCGTCCGGTACGATGTGCAGAAATTGACCTATTAGTACTGTACGATGTCCAGTTAGTACTGTACGAACAGTTCAGTTAAAGTTCGTATTGTACGATGTGCTGTACGAATAGTTAAATAAAAGTGCAGTTCGTCCAGGATGAAGCATGGGACGACCAGAATTGTCTCTGTTGATCGTATAGTACGATCCAGTTCGTACAGTACGACCAAAATATCAAAATTAATCCGTTTTGATTGAACATTCAGCGGATTGAATTAGGCAATATTTTAAAGATCGTACAGTACGATCATGATCGTATAGTACGATTAGAACAACTTTTCAAATTCAAATCTTTGCCTAATTTAATGGACGGCGAGGTTTCTAATTATAGCATATCGTACAGCACGATGTGGTGATCGTACAGTACG
>NW_021343452.1:0-518 GCF_001605985.2 Dendrobium catenatum
CCCCTCTGTAGCTGCATCTGCAAGAAACAAATAAAAGCTAAAAATAATTCCGTTGCATGTACAAAAAACCAATAAACCGTTTAACCAATAAATTTTTTTAGTTCAAAATTAGTTTTTGTTTGTGTTTTTTATCATTTATTTTGATATAGTGAGAAGAATATACTTATTAAGAGTATTGAAGATCAAGGCAGAAACAGGGGAAAATAGAGAAGGAAATGCAGAGAGGAAAACAGTAGTAAAAAATATTTCATTCCATCAATCATGGTACATATAGAGCATTAGATAGTACAACTTTGTTATTATATACACATATGCTGTAGGTGACCATAGCCGTGCACATGGTGATGGTGCAAGTGACAGGTGTTGTTCAGTTATTTGTGCGGTGAAGTGGATTGCTGCTAACAAAGAGGATATTGCCAAACTCATATTATACATTCTAATAAATACAAGTTGGAAATAAATTATATAAATTTATAATCTTCGATGCTGGTCTCAAGTCTAGATGAACACGGTTGATA
>NW_021343453.1:0-496 GCF_001605985.2 Dendrobium catenatum
ACGTCCTTACTAGCAAGAGATTGTTTGAGAATGGATCATAGTGATATTCACGACCAGGCATTATCTCTTTGTAAGCTGAAGTAATTTTCAGATTTATCCACCTCGGCAAACTATTTCGGAGGGTGGATGGATTTTGCTTTAAGTGATTGATGGGTTGAATTTCAAATTTAAATATTTTTTAATTTTGATGATTTTAGGATTTTTTTGTTTTTGGATGTTTGGAATGGACTTTTGTGAGGCATTTAAAAGCATTTGGGAACCCCTTCGGTTGAAATCTGCAATCAACACAGCCATCATCGGGGTGTTCGAGATCATTTCTCTTTTGTTGAGTGAATCTTATCGACTTTATTGAATTATTGATAAAAGATCATATTTCGTATATTTTATGCCCTTATTAGTGAATTCGTATTGCTATAGACCTTTGAAGGCCTAATATGGATGTATTAAAATAAATATACCTGTCACCATCACCATATACTTGTTTGATTGTTCGAAC
>NW_021343454.1:0-242 GCF_001605985.2 Dendrobium catenatum
CAACCAGCTCATATGAAGTCTCTAAATAGAGTTTGTTAAAAAATTAACATTCAGTAAAAGGAGACTATCAGACTCTAGATTATTTAATATAACTAAGTACTTTTTATGATCATCAAATGGATATAGATGAGTGAATCCAACACATAATTTGAAGCATATTTTAGGTATTATATTCTACGGGTGTTTAAATTATTGGGATTCCCCTCTATTCTTATTTAATGGGGTTAAAGCATTCTTAGAAA
>NW_021343455.1:0-213 GCF_001605985.2 Dendrobium catenatum
AATCATGCGCGCAACAAGGCGCTAAATTAATTGCCAATTACTTTTTTTTTGGGACATTTAGGCCATTTAAGGCAAACTCACACACATAATGCATACACAAAGACTCGAACCCAAGACCTCTTAGTTTGGAAGCATAAGTTCTCAACAAACAGGCCAAGGTGAGCTATGTAATTGCCAAATACTCAGAGAGCACTTCCACTAGGGTACTGCCAA
>NW_021343456.1:0-434 GCF_001605985.2 Dendrobium catenatum
CTTAAGCAACGTCCCTACCCATCTTTCATAAGAGACTAGATACATGGTTTTAAAGCGCTTAGAAGGTTAGCTGGCTCCCCAATCCAGTCCGGGGTAAGTCCAGATTTACATTTCATTAGTTAGGTTTGGGTCATTACTTTGTAGACCCAAATTAGACTTAGGTTCTGAGGCAGATTCTTTTTAGATCTTAAGTCCTCACCCTCTGGGAATATAATCCCAAATTTCTAATAAAATGTTAACTTACACATAAAATTTTCTCTTAAAATGTAAAGCCCAACATAGAATAGACTGAGGTTGTCTCTGGGCTTCTCAAAATCCGACACCTCCTACTTTTTCTCATTTGACTTGTTAATAAATGTTCAAAATTTAGTTTTCTCCTTGAAAAATCCTTACTTCTATTCCTTGTCTTTTACTTTGTAGTCAAAAGGGTATGA
>NW_021343457.1:0-510 GCF_001605985.2 Dendrobium catenatum
TTTGACTTTATCAGAGCATAAATCAAATTAGCCAATCTAGTTTAACTGCTAACCAACACCAGTCGGCCACGTGTAAAGTTTGTTATGGAAAATATTATATATACTTGTTGCGTGTTCGAAAATATTCGGCGGTAGAGTTTGTAAATTCGCGTCCGAGCATTACACGTAAGTTTAACACACAAACAGTAAAGAGAAAATGAACACCGGGATTTATACGTGGAAAACCCTAAAAGGGAAAAAACCACGGGGCCTTGCCCAGTTGCAAAGTTCCACTAGTGTTTTTGTAGATTACAAATGGCGGATTCGTCCCGCAAGTTGGGATAATCCAAATACAATTTGCTTCTTCCAAGAAGTTTACAAAATTCTGCAAATTTCCTACGTTTCCCGAAAATCCGGCAGAGTTCCGGCGTCTTCAGACGGCAGGAAGAGCTCCGGCGGTGGTCGAGGAGGTGAGGAATCCCCTTTTCGCCCTTCTCCTTCTTCTCTTCTTCTTCTCTCTCTTCACTTGAG
>NW_021343458.1:0-352 GCF_001605985.2 Dendrobium catenatum
CTTAATTATATTGAATGTTACCTAAACCTAAATCCTATGTAGCTATGCTGTTCTTTTAAATTCTATAATAATAATAATAATCAGAATACTAGTTTGATTGACCTAGTTATAAATTCCATAACACAATCTATTTGAATCCCCAAATCCTTTAACCTGCATCAAAAGAGTTCTCAGAGATTTGCTTGGATTTAATATATGGTCATCAAAATAATACTCAGGATTTAACGCCCTCAGATTTTGATCAATTCGGATTTATTTAAAATCTAAATGCAACCAAACAGCCTTTAAGGTAGTCAACATTGTCGAGATAAACTGAAAAACAATAGAACTATGGAAGAGCAACCACGAAAGT
>NW_021343459.1:0-322 GCF_001605985.2 Dendrobium catenatum
TGAAAACATTAAGGCTTTGTTTGGGGCGGCTTTCTTATTGCTTCTTAAAGCAACTTTCTAGTGCAAAAAATTTAATTATTGAACTAAAAAGCTGCTTTAAGAAGCAACAAGAAAGCCGTCCCAAATGAAGCCTAAGTCAACGACTGGAGATTGGGCATGGGGACGGACAAAATTACCTAAATGGTTGCTACAATAACCTCGGCTGTAGATAGCCTCTGTTTGCTGCATGGTTCCCTTAGATGGCACAAGATGAAGCCAAAGCTCTCAACTGATTAAAATTGTCATGGTTTTCTTTTATTTTAAACCTGGTGAAGGCATAAGA
>NW_021343460.1:0-413 GCF_001605985.2 Dendrobium catenatum
CCCAAAAGTAACTGTGGAGAGTCTAAGACAGTAAAGTCCCACCGACTAATGAATTTGCAAATATCATATGATATAAAATTTCTAGAAGCAAAAGTGACAGTGGTGCAAAAGAAGAGCAAAAGATCTCTATTTGACTAAGAGCAAATGTATCAACTATACTAAAGATTACAAGTACATCTAAACGATCTACAAAGACACAAAGATGGACTCTGGGAGGTCTATAGAATGAATCTTAGTGTGACATCCAAACAAAATTTTGGAGAACCACTAAATGAAAGTCTTGGTGTGACATCCAAATGAGTTTTTTGGAGATCCACTAAATAAAAGCCCTTGTGTGACATCTAGAACAAATATCTAGAGATCCACAGGGTCAAACAACATACAACAAACGTGATTCGCTCTAGTCGCGTACC
>NW_021343461.1:0-398 GCF_001605985.2 Dendrobium catenatum
ACGCCATGACGCACCACAGGGAACGGCGCACTTACGACATCATATGTATGGTGCTGCACAAATATTCAAAATGGCGAGCGTTATTTGCGCCATGTGCATGCAATGGCGCACAACACATGACGCAATAGCGAGCGCTATTTTATTTAAGGATTTTTAAATATAATTATAATTTTTTTTTAATACTTACATATTTTTAATATCTAAGTTAATATAATAATGAAATTTAAATTTATTTGATATGATAAAAATAATTTAGTTAGGATTTTATTAGATTTTATTTAGGTTTGTTTGCTGCCCAAACCCTTCAACACTCACTGAGGAAGCTTTCGGGTTGTTGTTGCCTGACCCCTTCGACACTCACGACGAAAGAGGGTTTAAATATTTTGCTACTACCCAAA
>NW_021343462.1:0-291 GCF_001605985.2 Dendrobium catenatum
ACACAGTAAAGATGTATGTCCTGATGCTGTTGTTGATCAGGTCAGGGAAAAACTGGTATAAGAGCGAGTGGAAATTCTGAAACGGATAGAAGCTGTAAATGTAGATGGATTAAAGGAAAAAGCTGAAGAGTATGGACCTTGGATCCACGTTAAAATCAGAGACAGAAGAGTCAGAAATATTAAGAGAGGTGGTGGTGCTAGTAATTTCAATAAATAGAGTTTTAGACCGGTGGATTCAAATAAGCAAAATCAAAAAGTGGAACAGCTGATTAAAACTACAGAGACAGAAGG
>NW_021343463.1:0-207 GCF_001605985.2 Dendrobium catenatum
TGGATGGATTTCACCAAGTCCTAAGTGAAACCCCTTAAGCGGGTCTATCTTACCCTATTAGATAGACATTTCTCTTATCCAAACATTAAGAGAACTTTAAAACACCTAAAAATTACTTAGGTCCCCTTTTGATATAATGATCAATCATGTCCCCCAAAATGCGGGATGCCTACATCATTGTATCTTAGGATTCATAAGTAACAGACT
>NW_021343464.1:0-206 GCF_001605985.2 Dendrobium catenatum
TTTTTTGCCTAATTTTAGCTATAGTGAAGTGTTAATTAAGTCTAATGAAATCGGTAAAGAATGATGATTATTGAAATAAAAACTCTTATGATTAAGAATTATGTAACAATAAATTTTTATGAAAATTGATGAAATTTTTTCAAATATATTTTAATATTTCATTAATAATAAAATTAAATTTTCTTTTAATTATGTAATTATTTTAT
>NW_021343465.1:0-251 GCF_001605985.2 Dendrobium catenatum
AAATCAATTTGGATTCATGTCGGGTAGGTCTACTATGAAAGTCATACATTTATTAAAAGGTTTGATGAAGAAATATATAGAAACTAAGGAGGATCTACCTATTTCGGTTGGGTTACATCAAGGATCAGCCTTAAGCCCATATACTTTTGCTTTAGTCATGAATGTTCTCACTAGACATTTGCAAGAGGATGTACCTTAGTGTATGCTTTTTGCAGATGATATACTTCTTGTTGATAAGACTAGAGAGGGAG
>NW_021343466.1:0-389 GCF_001605985.2 Dendrobium catenatum
CCTTGCATGAATGGTAAAATTAAGACTTAAAAACTACTTTTTTTCTATTTATTTCTATATTCAAATTTAAGAAAATAGCATTATAAATTAAAAATTAGAAGGAAAAAAAAAAACGCATTATGATTTTTAGAAATCATGCAAATGCACTTGATGAGCCAAATTAAGGTGTCTAAGAAACCCAAACATTTTCATAGCTTTTTTAAGGTACTTTCCTATAGTTAATAATTATAATAATTAGCATTTCAATTTAAAAAAAGAAAAAAATCCTAAATAAGCCTAGTAAAATTTATGTTTACTCAAAATAGACAACATGACTTTGTCAGTTCTCCCCTCGCCTATACGTAAACTTCGTTCGCGCTAGGGTTTTTCCTTGTGGCTTTTCGCGTGGG
>NW_021343467.1:0-242 GCF_001605985.2 Dendrobium catenatum
GACCTGGATGATTGAAAATTGGTTTGATCGTCCAGGCTGATCTCACAATCGTCCTGGATGATAAGTTCAAATATGAGGAAAATTGTCCAGAGCATCGCCCGAAATGCGAGCTATCCGATCCAGATCAGTTAGAACATCGCCCGAAATTTGTGCTGGCCGATATTTATCATCCAGGAGCAACTAAGGTTTTTTGAATAGATCGTCCAGACCGATCCTGTGATCGTCCAGGACGATGTGATCAT
>NW_021343468.1:0-276 GCF_001605985.2 Dendrobium catenatum
AAAAGAAATTGTTAAGGCACTTAGTGCAATTCACAAAAATAGATTCGTCACATATAGAAATCTGATGCAATATTGTAATATGAAAATATTTCAAAAAAAAAATTTAAATGAACAAATTGTTGCAAAGATTTTAAATAATTAGTTTTATTTAACCAAGATTAAATGGATGTAAATAAAAAAATAAAAATAAGAATTCATATTATATTTTCTTTGATAAAAAGACAAAATTATTAATTTTATCCCTATAAGAAATTCTAATTATAAATTATATTAGTA
>NW_021343469.1:0-234 GCF_001605985.2 Dendrobium catenatum
AACAACTTGTTACTCGATCTCTAAGCGCATGCGTCGAGGAGCTTGTTTAACAGGAATGGTATCATGCCGAACTCCAAGTTTATGAACCGCTACCTCAGCAGGTAAACCTGGCATTTCGTTGTATGTCCAGGCAAAGAATTCCCTGAACTCGGACAACAATTGAATTAAATCTTGGGTTTCTCCCTCGCTCAACAAAGTACTTATGAAAATCAGGCGGGGGTCATCATCGTTTCC
>NW_021343470.1:0-394 GCF_001605985.2 Dendrobium catenatum
TTTTAATTCAAAAAAAATACATATAAGGGAGAGAGCCTAGTTTAGCTTGTAGGGAGCTTAACTTGGGTTAGCAAGTTTTCAAATTCCTAACCTTTTTGGGTTTAGATGGAGTCAACCAATTTCTTATTGAAATTTTAAATTTGGTTCCTTATGTCATTTTGATTGGGCCAAGATAATCAAGAGGTAAATTCTTCATTTTGAAAAATAATATTCTTACTCTTTGATAAAATTTCTTCTCTTTGAAAAATTATGTGAATCAAACTTATCTCAACTAATTGGTGAGTGTTTAGTATCTCTTAGTGCCTCCACTATTGAGCATATTTAAATACTCACTTTGTTCTTTTGAAGAATTTATGTATGAAAATTTTTGGACCCCTACATTCAATTATAAATC
>NW_021343471.1:0-260 GCF_001605985.2 Dendrobium catenatum
ATCAGAGGCTTTGGTGGAGGCTTAATTTGAAATCATAACCATTAATATAATAAAATTTATACAAGCAGAAATATAATAAGACTAATCTTCTAATCATGCCATAGCTGTATATTAGAATCTTCTTCACTTGGCAAACTCTCATGCTACATTTTGAGATGATTTTATTACTATTTTTAAAGTAATTTTTAGTACATAAATTTTAATTTACTAGTATAATTGCACGTGCATTAAATGCATGTTAATAAAATTTTAAATATTAT
>NW_021343472.1:0-320 GCF_001605985.2 Dendrobium catenatum
TACTCAGATTCTCCTCAATTACCATCATAAATGCACCGATCCTAATCATCTAACCACATTGGATTGTACTAATCCTACCCTTTTTTTAACGAAAACACTTAAAAAAAAACAAATTGAAAACTCAGTTGACGTGATCCACCTGACTATGATCAAATAAATAAATAAAAATTTTTAAATATAAAATTATTTAAAAAAAAAATATAAACTTTATTCTTCTTGGCCATGGCCCACGTATACTTTAGAGCACTCGAGCATTGACCCAATATCCCAGCCACGTTCGCGTACGGTAACCTAATGGGAGCCACGCGGCCGAGGTTCCA
>NW_021343473.1:0-1494 GCF_001605985.2 Dendrobium catenatum
TTTTATTATCACCTAATGCATTACCTTTTGTTCCCGAGGTGCTGGATGGGTGCGTTCAACAGGAAGTGATTTTGGATTCATCGGTTATTTCGTTGGTGCCGGTGGATGATCATGTTGCTGTGAATGTTGAAATTTCTGCTGGTTTGTCTGTTCAGAGTGCAGTGAATACTAATGGGAATGCTATGTTGCTTGAAAATGAGGAAGGTGATGCTGATGGTTTTGTGTCTGTTGTTGTGGATCAGGATGCGATTGAGGCTGTGTATCCGTCTCTGGGTAATAAGGATGGTATACCGATTCTCAACAGTTTTGTTGAGATTCCAGTTATTCAGGTTGATACACAAGTGATGACTGACTATGTGGGTAAGTCTGCGGGCAAGGAGATTAGGAATCAGAATAATTGGTTAATTGATTCGTCTGAGTAGGAAGTTTATTCTGAATCGTATGACTCAGATAATGATTTTATCCTGGATCGCTCTTCCATTGCCACTCGGGGGAAATTATGGGGGAGAGGTCGTCGTAGAAGATGATTTGGGTGTCTTTTTGCTGTTCGTCATGCTATTATCCGCTGGAATTTTTTGGTTTGAATTTTTGATATGCTGCGACGCGAGGCTAAGGGCAATGATGTGGTTGGAGCTCGCGTCCCGGTCGTTTTTGCTAGTGGCAACCGTGGGTGTTGATTTGCTTGCTGGATGGTCCGTGCGGGATGTCTTGGACGCTGGAAGCATCAACTGTGATCTGAGCCCGCTTTTAGCTTATATTACTCTAATGTTTTGGTTTTTTTCTTCTGCTTGGTAGGATTTTGTATCTGTAATGTTGTTTTTTTGGGTTTTAATATATATGTTATTTTTAAAAAAAAGAGTCAAATTCTCATCTAAATCTAATAAAAAAGTCATTTCTAATATTTTTTAACAAAATCTTATTAAGTCTACATCTACTCATCTTAATATAAGCCAAATCAAATATATCTACTATCATAATCGGGTCATCAAAAGACCAACATTTTATGTTCAAATCATCTAAGGCGATACTCTCTAATTTTATTTTCCACTAAAGTCATTCCAACCTTTCACATATATACTCGTTTCACATTCTTTCTAAGAGTGAAGCCACTTATCTACCTGGTCATTCTCATCCTGCAGCAATTAAGTTAATTTTATGCTTCTCAACAGCATTTAAAACTAAAAAAAAAAATCAATCGAACTATTATATATGATTAAATATATTTATTTACATTTAGTGCTTCTTTATTTCATCAAAATTATTAATTGATTCTTCCTCAAAACTCATCATAGTATATTTCTCAATACATGCTATCAATGGAGTTTCTATCTTATTTTATAATAGTAAGTTGATAATCTTTATTGCTAATCTACTTGTTTAGGAATAAAATAGGTAAATTTAAAACCAACCGAATTAGTTGATCAATGTGAGCATATATGGTCATTTTTATCATGTTTGGCAACTGATACATCATCACAAAATTAGCTTGATCAG
>NW_021343474.1:0-334 GCF_001605985.2 Dendrobium catenatum
TTCTGGCTACATAAGAGGTGGGTAATAATAGGGGTGATGGTTAGGAGTGTAGGGGTAGGTTAATGGAGCTATTTATGATGTTGGTGGAGAGTAATATGGATATAAGGGAGCTGAATGTGTATGGTCTAGAGAAGGAAATTAAGGATTTATGGACGTAGGAGTCAAGAAGTACCCAGTATGGGTTGGTACGCCAACCATAGGTAGATCTACATGTACTTGGCCCTATTCAATGAGGAACTTATGCTGACTTTCTGGTGGTGGTGATAAAACTCATGCCTCTAATGGAACTCTCTGACCATGACCTTGTTGAGTCTAGTAATTAGGTTGTTAAGCC
>NW_021343475.1:0-284 GCF_001605985.2 Dendrobium catenatum
GATCGTGGGGCTAGTGCGCGGGGCCGTGTAGCGGGCAGCAACGGGGTCGCGTGGGGTCGTGCGGTAGCTGGGCAGGTCTGCGCGGTTAGGTTAAAACGTGTTCGCAGGTTGACCCGGCAACCCATCGGGTCAACCCGAACCCGACCCGTTTTGAAATCGGGTCGGCTCCAACCCGGATTTTTCGGGTCGGGTCCGGGTCGGGTTCTCGTGCCGTGTCAAATATTGACATCCCTAGAGAGAAGTTCATCATAATGATGATTCAAATGAAGAACCTTAGTGATGAC
>NW_021343476.1:0-304 GCF_001605985.2 Dendrobium catenatum
TAAAATTAATTATAAATAAATATAATTAATTAAAATATAACTATAATTAATAATTAATTATAATTAAAAATAAAATCACCCTCTTACCTCGATATTCGTGTCAAGCAAACAAACCGCCCAAACACGCTTTTCTCTAGTGTGGTAGGAAGGGAACTCGACGTGACACCTACAACAAGGTAAGTGAGAGACCCTTGACTCTAAAATCGTGTCCTCGATGTTCATATCGAGTCAGAAAATCTCCCACACATGCTTTTCTCTAGTGTGTTGGAAAGGAAACTCGGTGCGACACCGACAGCGTGGCGGG
>NW_021343477.1:0-237 GCF_001605985.2 Dendrobium catenatum
CCTTATAGAAAAATGAGAAACAAATCTATTTAATCTATCTCATAACACTACGGAGCTCAAACCCCTGCCTTGATCAGCTGCAACACTCAAGCTCACAGCTATGTGGCATTCCATAGTGTTGCAATGTTGTATCTTCATCGTTGTGGTGTTCCGTTCTCTATAGTTCAACGTTGCGGCTCTCGGGAATATAGTGTCAGGGGCATTGTATGAAAAAAAAAAAAATTAAGCTGAGGGAGA
>NW_021343478.1:0-308 GCF_001605985.2 Dendrobium catenatum
TCTATATATAGGCTTTAAAAGAAAATAAAAGACAACTATGCCCCTTGAGCTTACATAAGACAAGACCCTTAAGTAAGGATAAAAATGAAAAATGCATAATTTAAATAAAAAATACAATTAATAAACTATGATAAAATTGAGGGATCTCGGCCGTCGATCTTCATCTCTTCCTTTGATTAACATCCATCGTTGGATGTCCGCATCATTCTCCCGGAGTGGAAAAGAGCTCGACTCCGTCGAGTCCTCACCCAGAGTAACCATGCTCTGATATCAAACTGATATAGAACGGGAGGGGGTAATTAAAAAAA
>NW_021343479.1:0-1362 GCF_001605985.2 Dendrobium catenatum
TTCCAAATATAAAAAGATGTATAATTCTTTCAATTTAGGTTATGGGGTGTTCTAGTTTGAATCATATGTCGATTGAACAACAAATTAAATTTGTATGCTTAATTAAATTAATTGCAAAGCAAAAAAAAATGAAATCCTTACTCATGTAAACTATTTCAAAATATAATAAGCACTTCATTAAAATATCCATATGAAAAAAAATTAAAATATGCAATTGATTTTGTGAATACTTTATGATTGTATTTATTTTCTTTTAAATAAAATATTCTAAGTCTATAATAATTAGACTCTTCATTATTTTATTTTATATGAATATCTCATTTAATATTGTCGTTGCCAGGTCTCAAGTCTTGGATGAGAAAAGTGAAGGGTTGTGTTAGGTAGTCGACAGCCAATACAAAATTTCTTGAATAATCATGACATAAATCCTTTAAAAAATTGTGTTAATGTTAGGGCATCCCCTAGAAGTGTGTTGTATGGCTTGAATATAGTGATAAGTGTGTAAGGGCTACTACACCGATGCCTGGGTGCAGTGTTAAATAGGCAAGGGTTCCCACATCAAGGATGGATATGAGAAAAGAAGCTAATCCAGGAAATAAAAATTAGGATATGAACTTGGAATATAGGTTCCCTTACAGAAAAACTAATAGAATTAATATATATTATGATTCATATTAAGATAAATATTCTATGCATTCAGGAAACTAAATGGATTAGAGAGAAGGTTAAGGAGATTGATAGTTTAAGATTTAAATTATGATATTCGTATAGGAGTCGTACTAGAAATATTGTAGGTGTGATTACATATAAGATTTTAAAGGATAATGTTATAAAAATTAATAAAATTAGTTATAGAATTATAGCTTTAAATATTATTGATGATGCTAAGATTATTAATATTATAAGTACTTATGCTGCTCAAATAGGTTTGGATATGAGTTCATAATTAAAATTTTGAAATGACTTAGAAAAATTAATACAAAAGATACCTCCTGAAGAAAGAGTTTTTATTGGAGGAGATTTAAATAGATATATTGGTAGAGAGGTAGCTGATTTTAAAAGTATTCATGGTGGTCATGGGTTTGGAACGATAAATGAAGGCGATATGATAATATTAGATTTGTCTTTAGCTTATAGTTTTTAATTACTAATACCTTATTTAAGAAAAGAGTTGAGCATATCATTACTTATAAAAATGGATTTAGTAAAATCCATATTGATTATTTTCTTATAAAAAAATTAGATCATTTAGATTGCAAAAATTATAAAGTTATTCAGAGTGAAAATTTATGTACCCAACATGAATTACTAGTTTTGAACTTTTAGATAAAAGGGGTATAAAATAAAAAAAATAAAGTAAAA
>NW_021343480.1:0-536 GCF_001605985.2 Dendrobium catenatum
TGTACTGACGGTTTTTCATGTCTCTTTGCTGTGTTGGGTGGCTCATGGACTTTCTGTTGCTGTCAGTTTGGTATGTTTTTATCGTGGTGGGCTTGGTTACCCTTGGGTTGTATGCCAACTGCTCCTCTTATCTATCGTTAGGTTTATGTTTTGAATCGGCTATTTTCTATGGGTTCTGTTGCCTTCGATTCGCTGCTGCTGCTGCTCTCTGTTTCGATTTTATGGATGGGTGTTTTGATGTCATGGACGATAATGTATATGTCCTGATTTTTCCTTTGGACGGTCTTCGGGAAACAAGGGTATCAATTTTATCTGATTTTAGTGGTTGAATTCTCGTTGATCTGATTTTAGCGGTTGAATTCTTGTTGATCCGGAGTCCTGGCATTTTGCTTTATATTTTGGCTCTTACCTCGCATTTTATCCTGACGTAATTTTGTGAGACAGCCTTTGGCTTGTTTCTTTTTGAAACTTTGCTCAATTATTTTTGCCTGAGCATTGTTTGCTCTTTTTGCTTTCTTACTTTTACCTGTAAATTT
>NW_021343481.1:0-929 GCF_001605985.2 Dendrobium catenatum
TGATTAATGGGTTGAATTTCAAATTTAAATATTTTTGAAATTTTTGAGAATTTTCTGGATTTTTTTGTGGGAATTTGAATGGAATTTTGAGTATTTATAATAGCATTTGAAAAATATTTGTGAACCCCTCCGGTTGAGATTTTCAATTCAACACGGCCATCATCGGGGTGTTAGGGGTTATTTCTCTTTGTTGATTGAACCCTGTCAACTTGACCAATCTATTAACCGAGGATCGGGTTTTGTAGGCTTCGTTCCCTTGATAGTGAATTCTCATTATTATAGGCCTTGAAGGCCTAATATGAATATATTAAGACAAATATTACGGTCGCCACAACCGTATATTTGTTTGTTGGTTCGAACCCTGTCGACTTCTATTGACCCGTATAGAAGGATCGGTTTCGAACCTGAATTCACTTGTCAACCCGCGCAGCATCCCTAGACATCACGTGTGCACCAATAACACGCTCGCCGGGGCCCATGCGGGTTCTTTGATTGCTCTTACCACCTTTTAGTGTACCTATGTGTATACAAACTACGGTGCACGTGTAGGGGTATTTTGAAATATTTGTGAATGTCTTCTGTCCGCTTGCATAGAAGTTGCAGATCCGGTGGTGTGAAATTGCAGCTTATGGATCAGTTGTTTGCTGCTTTGTACAGGTAGATTGTCATGCACTATTTGTTGATTTTCGTAGGCGGGTCATAGTGCACTAACTAATCTCCTGCCTTACCAATAGATGTCGCTATCTATAGTTTTATTGCATCATTCTTGTAGACGGCACATTAAGTATATAATAGGCTTCCTACAGCAGCTCGTAGGAATCTTCCTTTTGTTGCATTCTTCATTCATATTTGTAGGAGAATTCATCATACTTGTAAAATAATCAGTGCCACAACTTGTGAGCACAATCACTATATCAGTTACAAATTTT
>NW_021343482.1:0-264 GCF_001605985.2 Dendrobium catenatum
TTTATTCCAAATTGGATGTGGTATCCCACTTTAAAAACCACTTTCACAATTTTTAAACTCATTTACATTACATTACATTTCACATGAAGAAAATCTAGATCACCTGCAGGGTTATCCTAAGCAAAATCATCCCAAGCAGTTATATATATATGCAATTGAATTTAAATTATTAAGCCATATTTGGCCACACTCTTCTTCATTTGGGGGCTAAGCAGCTGAATCACCTATAGCATTTTATAAAATTATTGAATAATTAGCCCCCTT
>NW_021343483.1:0-290 GCF_001605985.2 Dendrobium catenatum
CATGATGCATATAAGAAAATGAAAAAGATGCATGCTAATTTAAGTTTAAAACTAGAAGAGCTTAAGAAGGAAGATGAAATCCTTAGGAAAGATCATGCATTAATAGATAACAACCACATGAAACTTCTTGAAGAATATGATGACTTGAATAAGAATTTTGAAAATTTAAAATCATCCGATGCTGATCTTGAAAGAGATTTTAAAAAATTTAAGGATGAATCCGAGAGGAAAACATATCGAATCAGTTATACAAATCGAATCTTGAAAGAAATGAATTCATTTAATAAATT
>NW_021343484.1:0-2079 GCF_001605985.2 Dendrobium catenatum
CCCTTTCTCAACAGCCCAAATAGCCCTTAATGCAATTTTGAGAAAATCAGAAAAATATATAATTTTTTGGTGCAAATGTGACCTATTTTTTATTGTTACTTTTCCTTATCACAAAGCCATGTTAGGAAAAAAAAAAACATATGAAACATAATTACTATAGAAAGACATAATCACTGTTTAGTCATCATGATACTCTGATGATTTAAAGTTCATCAAAATAAAATTATCAGGCTGATTTAAAAATATAAAAAAGAAAAAAGAACTGATTAAGCCCCAGCAATTAAAAAAAGAATCATATAATTACGACCAAACAAATGATAAATCTATCAAAATCGAACATTTTAAAAGATAATTAATACTGCTAATCTAAGCAACAAAAGGGTCCTAATTCCTTAACCAAGCAGCTGTAGGACCTAACAATGGCCTTCTTATTTCTTATTTACATAGCTTCATCTGTTCTTCCATTCTCAGGAAGAATAAAAACACTAGAAATATGTAAAGGATTGCTAAACAAATTAAATTATATACAAATAATCTATGCCAATCACTCCACACACTCTCTCATCACAATCTTATAAATTTCTACCATCAAAAGAAGATAGAAATCGCCTAAGAGAAGAAAGTCCACTTAGAAGAAGAAGAAGACTCCTTAACGGTCATGGAATGAGCTAACGTCGACCGACCCTCCCCTTGATTCTTCTTACCCTTTCCTGCCATCACCAACTTCGCCCAAAGCTTCCCAGCTCCATTCTTGCTCTTCCTCTTCTCCTCCTTCCCCTTCTCACTCACCTTCTCCACTTCCTTAGATAAAGAAAACGAAAGACTACTCTTCAACGTCCTCTTCCTCCCCTTCAACAGCTGAAAAATTCTCTTTTTATTGCGCTCTTCGTACTGTTTCGGTGGAGACGCGACGGAGGAGGAGACGTCGGAGTCGTATGAGGAATAAGCAGTCGAAGAGGCAGAAGACGATGAAGAACCAGCGTTGTTTGTCGACGACGACGACGAGCCGGAGATATTGGCGAGCTTATCTCGAAGACAGTAGGGACAAACCCCATTTGAGTTCTTGTGAATCGGATGCTTCTTACATCTTCCTTCCTTCTCTGGCCTCCCCATCTTAGATCTCTCTCCTCTCTCTCTTCTCTCCTTGCTCGCGTTTTCTGATCAACTTATAAAGAAGCAAAAGGATTGTTTCGAGGATCCTTCACAGCTGCTTTGAGGACCGACCACGGCAGGTGAATTTCGCGGAAGCAGGTCGGGGCCCACTAAACGAGATTTTAAATTTGAGGGCTTCACCAACCGTTCCATATTGATCGACACGTGGGGACGTGAGATGGTGGGAGACGTCTGATGAGGATCCAACGGTTGGGCTCGTGGTTGGGAGGGAAGGCGCGGCGGCGGACCACTGGAATGTGGAAGGGTTGGCTTTTCAGCTTCACGTACGCTTCACGTGCGGAAGACTGCGTGGTTCACACGTGCGGTGGTAATGACGACGCACGCGCGTCGGGTTTACTGGTTTGACTTTCTTGTAACTGAAAATTTATTTTGAGGGGATATGGCATCCGAAGGCCTATTAAAATGCACCATATCATCTTTTTTGCTCGGTACTACTCCGCATCGAGTGGTGTGATGCATTCTGATTGATCTCTGTACCGTTCGATGTCTGCACATAATAATTTCACCTTGCAACTGTTGTGGTCCTAACAATGGAAGTAGGGTTATTTGTTTGCCCTTTGGTAGGAGAAATTATTTTGTGCGGACACCTAACAATTTGGAGGTGAATCAGAATGTGCCACATCATCTGGTATATAGCGGTATACAGTTGCAATACATAAAAAAATGACGTGAAGCGTTCTGATATTCACCTTTGGAAGGCGTCCATATTCGTACAAAATAATTTTACCTTTTGTACAACTTTTTTTATTGATTTTTAAAACAATATTTTAGTATAGATTTTTTTTAAAAGTTTTTAAATCATAACATTGATTTAAAAAGTAATAAGAAAACTGTGTCAAATAAAATCGTAGTGGATAGCGGGTGTGGGTGTGGAACAATTATTACGTCCTCTGACCTGACGTAGAG
>NW_021343485.1:0-353 GCF_001605985.2 Dendrobium catenatum
AGCTTATCCCCAGTGGTGGATAGCTGTAGAAAATCAATACAGTCCTGATATGTGATTTCGACAGGGCGTCGATTCACATAGGAGGTCATGACTGTGAAGGTGTGGTTAATGCGTAGATTGAGAAGTTCGGAAGATAAAGGGAAGGCGAGAGTGAGTATAAAACAAAGAGAGGTGTGGGCAAAAAGGTCCATTACCGTGTATGAGAGATATACTGGATTGATTATCTGGGACAAGGTGATGCTACTCTCTTTGTAGCGATGATAGGCAGCCTGATCTTCAGCCTCCCTGAATCGAGGGTCTAGAGTCGCCCTCGAATAACTCCCGGATGTTTGACGAATACGTTTCCCACCAGC
>NW_021343486.1:0-207 GCF_001605985.2 Dendrobium catenatum
TGAAGTGGGTAAAGAGAAACAGCTCTTCTGGTGAGCTTAAACAATCTTTCTGGGAGCGTCGACCTGAAGCTCCAACCCCTCAGAAGATAAGAGAGCCCGAACGTCTATCTGCCCGGGTACACCGTGTATTGAAGACAGTCAAGGAGAAGGGGTTAATGAAAAAGAAGTTTCAGAGGCCACTGATTGTTGAGGCCCGAAGAACCCCTC
>NW_021343487.1:0-309 GCF_001605985.2 Dendrobium catenatum
GATTTGGACCCATTTGGGCTAAGATTGAGACGAGTTTAAGATTAAAACGAGTTTGGTGTCGTCGGGTTCATATTTTTGAAACGTTCAATTCAACTATAAGTTTGCTAAAATAGGAGTTCAAATGGTCTCAAATTTGATTTTGAAAGTTTCCAACATTGATTTTGCCTAGAGATTCATGCCTGATCTAGATAATTTTTTGATGAAGTATCACTAACTAATTATTATAAATAATAGAATTGATACGTCATCACAAAATTAGCTTGATCAGGCATGAATCTCGAGGCAAAAACTAGTTGGAGACTTCAAAAA
>NW_021343488.1:0-364 GCF_001605985.2 Dendrobium catenatum
ATACTTTAAGTGTCTTTTTTTTATTTCAGCCCATCAATAAAATAAAATAAATACCCGGCCTCTACATAAATTAATTCCATACAAAATTTAATTTAGATGCCACATAAGCCAAATAATTATTTAATACTTAAATAGATCACAAATTTAATTGACTTAATTTTAGATAGCGTCTAATGTATAATTATTTATTTATATGTATAAAATATATTGGCCGACATATAGAATTTTTCCAACAATCTCCCACTTGGGCCATATATATACATATAATTATACATTCTAAAATACCATAAGAGCTCAATATTTTTTATCTTTCTAAAATAACATATCTAGACAATCTGGTCCATCAATCATATCAATATGGAAT
>NW_021343489.1:0-330 GCF_001605985.2 Dendrobium catenatum
GATCCATCCAAGAAGCGTTTCAGTAGTGTATAGGTTTCTAGGGGTGCTTCATAGTCTTTTTTTAGAAAAGTTCGTGTTCGTAGTGAAAGGATTAGGAAAGAGTCTAAATAGCTTCAATATGTACGAAATAAATCGAGTTGAAGTCTATTGGTAATCTATAGGTCTCTGCCATTCTATTCTTCTCTCATTCTCTCTTTTTCTTTAGTCTTAGCTGACTTGGTAGGACTCTCTTTACTTCTCCTTGTAGGAGAGGAGGGATTTGGATTGATAGTGACATTACTGCTTTTGGCAGTCTTCGTGTACTAGTAAAGTCCCTTATTAAGCAATAAG
>NW_021343490.1:0-206 GCF_001605985.2 Dendrobium catenatum
ATTTATCCTTTACTTTCTTAAGCTCAAGTACATAATCCCCTACATATAACCTCTTATAGCACCATTCCACTAATGTGAATTTATATCTCAGATCAAGAATAATTGTTATTGCGACAATGACACTAAATTAGGATCAATATTTCTCAAATTTTCTAATCATCCTTAAGGCCATTTCTTTTAAGTAATCATAGCTCTCTAACAACTCA
>NW_021343491.1:0-1234 GCF_001605985.2 Dendrobium catenatum
ATATGACTAGGTGTTTAAATATAGTTAAATTCGTCAATTAGATTATACAAGATGATCAGAGATGATCGTATACTGGATGATCAGAGATGATCATACCGTATGACCTGATTCTTGTGTTAGATGATATTTAAACTCCACCCCTATTACTGGACAACTAGCTATGTTTTTGTCTAGAACATACAAGATGATCAAAAAGATTATATTGTATAACCCAATTCATATATATGATGCTATTAAACACTCCCCCCTCGTACTGGATAATTAGATATGTGTTCTTGCTAATTACACAGCACAATTTCCTAATCATACATGATGAACAATATAAACACTTGAAATAATCATAAAGTGGGTTGCAATTCCTACTGGCTAAAATTGGTGCTTTGAACAAATTGTACAGGACGATCTTGTATCGTACTGGACAATCAGAAGCGCCAAATTTAAATTTAGGACTTTCTTAGAGGATCTTTATTTAAAGTCTTCTATTGTCTTATTTCCTAAGACTTTTGGCTACTAAAGTTTTTAAAAGGGAGTAAAGAGGAGATTAGGAGAGCATTGAGAGAGAGAATTGAGGGTGATTTTTTTTATAAGGGAGAGTTTTTTGTATGGGAGATTTGTGAGGGATTCACAAGATTACTCAAACCAAGGTTCTTCCTCATCTTCTTTAAGCTTCTGCCTTGTTCCTTTAAAGGCACTAAAAGACTTTATGTAGCACAAGGTCTAGGTTTTATGCCTTTTCTAGGAGAGAGAAAAAGGATTTATAGTTCTTTGACATCAACTTGAGGGTGTAAACAATCTAAGGAACACTACCATCACCGTGAGGGTGTACAAGCTTTAGGTTCTCCATTACACTGGGAAGGTGAAAATAAATTTTTGTAAGGGCTTCTCCGCCTTACTGTAGGGGAAAAAGTAGAGACACTAATTTCAGTGAAGTAACTAGAATGTTCAATTCTGGGGATTAGATGTATGTCAAGTTAGACTAAACCACTATAAAATTCTTGTGTGTTTTTATTCTTAATATTCTATACTTTTATTTTTATGTTATTTACTGTGTGATTGAGAAACTGTGATTTTCTGTCACTATAAAAATAATTTGCATCAATAGTAGGGGATTAAATTGTATCTTTTGTACATATTAAAAAATTCTAAAATTATTTTTCATTTTATTAAATAATTTTTAAATTACAAATTAACTCCCCCCCCTGCCCCCGCCCCCCTTATGGTTAGCCTTGTGCAA
>NW_021343492.1:0-258 GCF_001605985.2 Dendrobium catenatum
CATTGAAACTTATATTGATATCGGATAAAAACTATTATAATTTAAAATTTTTGATATCAATAACAACATAACTAAAACATGGAAAGATAACACATAAAAGGAAATCACTAACACAAGAACAATACTGAAGTACAGAACAGACATAGAGCAAACACTTAACAAACATAGAACAAACACTGAACAAATCACTCAGATGGACCATGATCTGGAGGAGGAGGTGATGCTGCACCAAAAAAGCTGAAGTAACTACTGATCGTG
>NW_021343493.1:0-251 GCF_001605985.2 Dendrobium catenatum
ATAAAAAAATCATGCCGTTTGTGAATTTGTAAGAACTGACTGTTAGGTAAAATGATGCGATCATTTAGAACAACGGCGAGTTCATTAAGGGGTGATTTCCCTGTATTTAAAATTTAAATGAATTTAAAATGCAATAAAAATAAATTTAATTTATTTAGAATACTTAGAATCCAATTAAGATGGCCTTCGCTTTGCATAAAGTTGATTGTAAAACTGTTGTATATAAATTACATTTTTGAATGTTGTTGTAG
>NW_021343494.1:0-238 GCF_001605985.2 Dendrobium catenatum
TGTTCCCTCGACCGGTACCGTTCCTCGCAATTTATGCCAATAAAGAAAAGAAAACAGGGAATTAGAAATCTCATTTAATAATTAATAATAAAATAACTAAAATTTACTAAAAAAAAAGACGTACCTTTCTTCGGGCTTGGACACTGATTTTGTTGCTTACCTTTTGAACTTTACCTTTCCGATAGCATACTTCATGTTTTCCGAAACTTTTCTCAAAGCACCAGAAAGGGGAAGGAGA
>NW_021343495.1:0-1399 GCF_001605985.2 Dendrobium catenatum
CCTACTGTCTCTCTCTCCACAATAGCCACTCACAAGCCGAAGAACTAGAACTATCTTCTCCACAAGCTTTGAGATCTTCCTCTCCCCAATTCTATTCCTCTATCGCGCAAGCAGCCAGCCAATGGCTCATCTAGTTTAGCTTACATGTCATTTATCAAGTCAAACTCAAATCGGCCCACGAGTCAACTTGACTCTATTAAACTCTAATCGAGGCTGAAGGTGTAGAGGTACAAATAGAGGTGGATTTGTAAGAGATGAAGTGGGTGCAAAGTAAGAGATCTCATTAAAAGTAGCATCGATGGAGATAATTTTCCAGTAGAAATATTGTAATACTGATAATATTTTTTAGTATGACAATACACTGTAAAAGATTAAATAGTATAAGGGGATAGTTTTCCATGACTCGAGCAAAGGTCATGGGTGAAACACATGTAGCTGAAGATGCAAGGATAAGATTTATAGGGTTAGAATAGAGAATGTAGTAACATTGTTCAGAATAATAAATAGCATGTGATTGATTAAATGGCATGTAGTAAGAATAGCATTGCACAAATTAGCAAGGAAAATGCATGTGAAACACCAAGATGTAAGAATTGTCAAGAAGATAGTGATGTTTGTGTTCATATATTGCGATGTATAAGAACATAAAGATAAAAGTATAATATCATTCTTGGTATAGAAATAGTAATTGCACTTCTTTTCTATGTGGAAAAGTTTGAATACTAAGACATTAAGACCTCAAACAAACATCTCAACAAAAAAACCTAACCGGTCCTATTACGATCATCAATGAAGAAAACAAAATAACAAAAAACATGTTAGAGTTAGCTGGGTCAAAAGGGGTCTACCATGAGAAGACATGGGAAAAGGTACATGATGACGTTTGTTAATCTCACATGTAACATACTCAAATTTTGGAATTGAGGATGGGACAAATATAAAACTCCAAAAAAATAATGAGGATGATGACCTAGACAATAGTGCTATTGATAAGGAAAAACATATTTGTTTCTGTTCATTAAAATTTGTTGTTAAACTCGTGCTTAAAGGCCTTTATTTTTTTTATTTTTTCCTCACACACAAAACATTCATAATTATATTAAGCCCCACACTACATTAAACATCTTTGAAAAAAATGAACAATCACTTGCATTGCATTTTGTGCTGGCATGATGCCTCTAAATATTGATTTGTGACATGAGGATGATGACCTGCAACACGAAGAACCTGAATGGGAGCAATTAATATTAGGAACATTGAAGCCATCTATCAAATGAGATTGCATACCATGCAAAAAAAGTTGTAAATCAGAGAGAAATTTGACAATAATAAAATCTTCATTCTACTTTTCCCAAGTAGTTACATTAGTAAAGGGGCAATACTGAAGTAAGTTGTCGAA
>NW_021343496.1:0-287 GCF_001605985.2 Dendrobium catenatum
TAAGCCAAAGTTCAAAACACCCCCACAGAGCTTAATCCGATGAACCAACCCAAAAAAATACCGCACCACGAGAGGAAACGCAACAGAAAATCAAAACACCACAGCAACTCCAGAAAAGGAGACACGAAAAAATTACATTTTGACATAAGGTAAAGAACATTTATCCAAATTGATGAGGCCGTTCAAAGCAGCATGAGCATATCTACCAACAATGTCAATTAATTTAGCTTTACCAGCACAAAAACAAGCTAACCAGGTAGCACAAGCATTAGCCTCCTTATAAATAA
>NW_021343497.1:0-255 GCF_001605985.2 Dendrobium catenatum
GCAAAGATCTGGACTTATCCCGGCCTGGATGGGGGAGAAGACGTCAGAACGACATCTCTCAAGAAAGCTGGAAGAGATATACCCACTGTAAAGTGTGTAAAGGGGCGATCTCATTCCAAAGGAGTAAAAAGAACTCGAGTAGCGAGGGGGCACCTCAACTACAGAAGGTAGGACTAAGCCTGGTGAAAACAATCCTCAAGAGGCTACAGTGGTGAACTCATACTAACTGATGGGGACCCTGTAAGAGGTAGAAAC
>NW_021343498.1:0-410 GCF_001605985.2 Dendrobium catenatum
GGAAAATCCACAAGGTGAACATCACTAGCTCAGTAGACTTCTTTCACAAGCTTATCATAGCTCATATATATATAACATTACTGAAATTAAAATCATGAATAGGTATTCAAAAGTCTACCTCATGCTCTATGAAAACATCAACTAACCTAATAGACAAAATTCAAGCAAAGGATTCTCTCTCTCTCTCTCTCTCTCTCTCTCTCTCTCTCTCTCTCTTCTGCTTCTCTTTTCTTCTCATTCTCTTCCTTCTCTAGCAAGGTGCTAGGGGCAAGGGGTTTTAGAAAATGCTTTTAGATAATTTTTTTTTTTAAATATCATTTTGGCCTGGCGCCTTGGCACTCGCCTCTCCAGCACCATTGCGCTCAACCAAATATTCTAAATTCTCCCAAACTCACTCAAATAGAGAGCTT
>NW_021343499.1:0-323 GCF_001605985.2 Dendrobium catenatum
TTCAAGATTTGAAATCTGCGTTCTTGACTCTTTTATAGCTTCCCTGCACCAACTCGTTTTCGATGTTGAAACAGGTAGTTTATCTGCTTGGGAAGTGGGTGCTTTAATCTATCCATTTTTTAATGGCATTTGGCTTACTTGCTTTCTTACTGATAAGATTGATTTCCTCTGTGAACTCATCTACATTCCTGTGGCCTTCAAATAATATATAATTAATAAGAGATATGCTGTGAGAACTATGTATATGGAGAAACCCAAACTTCAGAAATGATATATTTCAATGTTCTTTATTTATTCTGAAATCATTTTTACTTGAATTTTTT
>NW_021343500.1:0-1179 GCF_001605985.2 Dendrobium catenatum
TCTCCGTACATCTTACCACTTCCCGGATGCACAGTGTAGCTTGAATGATGAGATTCATATAGAATCTTTTTCCTCAGATCTCCAAACACAAGAATCCACAACCTATTCTTGCAAAAAATAGCACCAGAATCATAAACTCGGAGTTCAGGCTTCTTACCATATTCTATTCGAGCAATCAACGTCGAATAATCAGAATCTAACTTCTGGGCTTCCAGAATCCTTTCTTCCAAAGAAGACTGAATGCTCAACTGAGTCAAAACTCCAGAATCCAAACGACTGGAGGAAATCACCAGAAAAATATCAGAAGTGAGCTGAATACCTGATAATCCAGAAGACTTCCTGCTCAGAGCGTCTGCCACCACATTAGCCTTACCAGGCTGATACTGAATAGTCAGATCATAATCCTTGATCGACTCAAGCCACCTTCTTTGCCTCAAATTCAGATCCTTCTGAGTGAAAATGTACTTTAAACTCTTATGATCTGTAAAGATCTCACATCGGACGCCATATAAATAGTGACGCCAAATCTTCAAAGCAAATACAACTGCAGCCAATTCCAAATCATCTGTTGGGTAATTCTTCTCGTGTGGTTTTAACTGTCTCGAGGCATAAGCAATTACCCATCCATGCTGATGTAACACACATCCCAAACCTTTCAGTTAAGCATCACTGAATACCTGAAATCCTTCCGTACATGACGGAAGTGCTAACACTGGAGCTGAAGTCAGACAATCCTTCAATCTCTAAAAACTAGCCTCACACTCTGGTGTCCAAACAAAAGCTACTGACTTCTGAGTTAGTCTCGTCAGAGGCGTAGCAATCTGGGAAAATCCTTTCACAAACTTCCGGTAATATCCAGCCATGCCAAGAAACTACGTACCTCAAATACCGTAGTAGGCCTCGGCCAATCCGCAACAGCCTGAATCTTCTGGGGATCAACAGCAATACCTTCTCCGCTAATCACATGACCCAGAAATGAAATGCTCTTCAGCCAGAATTCACACTTGGAGAACTTAGCATACAACTGATGCCATCTCAGAGTCTCCAACACTATGCTCAAATGTCTGGCATGATCATCCTCAGAAGCAGAATATACTAGAATATCGTCGATGAAGACGATCACAAACTGATCCAGATACTTTCTGAACACTCTGTTCATCAGATCCATAAAAATAGCAG
>NW_021343501.1:0-272 GCF_001605985.2 Dendrobium catenatum
TTGGGCATGAGTTTTAACATTTTTCATGGAAGCATTCAAGAAAATAATAAAATCATCAGCAAAACTAAGGTGAGTAATAGGAAAACCACCAACCGTGTGGAAAGTAAGGTTAGGATACCTTTAGTAAAGATTCTCAAGCCCTCTAGAGAGATACTCCATGGCTATAATAAACAGAGAGGGGCATAAAGGGTCCCCTTGTCTAAGACCATGCTTGGATGTAAGAAAACCATGACTACTATCATTTATGATAACAGAGAAAAAATAGTTTTCAA
>NW_021343502.1:0-275 GCF_001605985.2 Dendrobium catenatum
TTGCCCAAGCCATTTGAATAGGAAAAAAGTGGATTTTCAGAGCATTGGATCAAGACAACTTCTCTCACTCACCCTAGCCTCCCAGAGCGAGTTCTTTGTTCGTTTTAGATGCTGAGGGCCTCCTCTACCTTCCCACTATAAAATCCAAGTGGTTGCACGTCACCGGCGGCGAGTTCTCCGACGAGTCCACCACCTAATCCATCCCAAGATCATAGCGGTCGATCCAGGCGTGTTCGATCTCATTTTCGTGCTAGGGATCTTCACTTGGACAGTCT
>NW_021343503.1:0-213 GCF_001605985.2 Dendrobium catenatum
CAGAATCCCAAAATGCCTCCTACCCTTCTTCCTTTGACTCCAGAAATAAGTGTTCAAACATCGAACTAATCCCGATTGAAAATTCCAACGCTTAACCTTGTTTGATATCAAACTTTAAAATCCTTAAATAAAATTTTTACCACTATTTTAATCGAGAGTTTTCGTAGGAAACTCCGATTTTCCTACGATGTAATTAACTACGAGGGCTTGCGC
>NW_021343504.1:0-307 GCF_001605985.2 Dendrobium catenatum
TTCGTCGAGCCGCTCGATTTGAATACAAGCACATCATGTTTGGTAATCCAAATTATAGTTTGAACCCTCTAAATATGCTTCGGGTCATTGATTTGGACTCATTTGGGCTCGGATTGAGTTGAATTTGGTGTGGTTGGATTAGTATTTTTGAGGCATTCAATTAGACTATAAGTTTATTGAAATCGGAGTTCAAATGGTCCTGAATTTAATTTTTGAAACTTCCAACTTGATTTTTGCCTCGAGATTTGTGCCCGATTAAGATAATTTTTTTATGATATATTAATTATATTATTTTTTTTTTTGGAAA
>NW_021343505.1:0-253 GCF_001605985.2 Dendrobium catenatum
GTCAAATTAAATTGGCTTCAATTTTCATTAGTTATGGGTTTAATTCTGTCAGTTAGAGGTATTATATATATATTGGGTTTAAACTTGATTTATTAGAATTTTTTAAAAGTTTTAATGGCTTAATTAGGGTTTAATTTTAATTAAGTTAATTAAGAGGATTAATGAATTCAAAAAAAATAGTAAAAAAATTCCCTAAGGCTGAGAATGTCACTAAGTTCAAGTGGTTCAAATTTCAAGTTCAAATTAGTTTTAT
>NW_021343506.1:0-417 GCF_001605985.2 Dendrobium catenatum
ACGATATTTTTATCGGCCTAGACGATTTAGTTTAAAATAGAGATTCTATTTGGGATTCTTAATTAAGGCAGCCGTCATTACCAGATCATCATGTACGATACGTGTATTGGCCAGGACGATAAGCTCAAAATAGAAAGAACTTGCCACCATAAACAATTAAGGTATTCTGTAATTTTTGGCAATCGGCCAGGACGCTCTTGGATCGGCCTGGACGATATTCACAATTATGCCTTAATTAATCAGACAAATCAAGTAAGTAAATAAGGATGATTGATATGATCATATCGTCCTAGACGATCGCAGGATCGGCCAGGACGATCTATTAAAAAACCTTAGTTACTTCTGGATGATAAATATCAGAGAGCTTGAAATCAGGGCGATGCTTTGGATGATTTTCCTCTGATTTGAACTGATCGG
>NW_021343507.1:0-279 GCF_001605985.2 Dendrobium catenatum
TTGATGCAGGTGAACCATGAAAGGAGAAGAATATAGCTCTAAAAGTGGAAGAGTATGAGAGTGAACACTCAGAACCTGAGGATGAAGATGATATTACTTTGATGACTAGATAATTCAGAAGCTTTTTGAAAAGGAAGCAGAAGAGACGCCAGTAATGGAATAGAGGTAAATTCAACAGAAATGGCAAGGTTTCTAATGAAGTAATTTATTATGAATGCAGGAAACCAGGTCATATCAAGACAGATTGCCCAAAACTCAAAGGCACTCCTAGCAAGGAGA
>NW_021343508.1:0-271 GCF_001605985.2 Dendrobium catenatum
ACAGTTTTCTCCTTTTCAAGATTTTTCATATAAAATTTTTTGTCTTTTATGAACACTACACCCACTCTCTTATCTGTTTGTGTGCTGAGTCTTCATGCAAAGTTATGAAGCCACATTATATCTCTCTCTACCGCCGCAAAATTTTTAGGATGCAATAAGAATTTTATTCTAAAATAAAATAAAGAAGAGTGCAAAGAATAAGAGAGAGAAGATTTTTAGATTTTATTCTCTTCTTTATTTTAAAAATACTTTTCAGGCATCAATCATAAGT
>NW_021343509.1:0-607 GCF_001605985.2 Dendrobium catenatum
ATCACAACACACACTATTGGGGGATAATTTTTGTAAACTGATCGTATGGGACGAACCTGGTTCGTACGGGATGATCATGTTAATTAACCCCTCGGAAGAGCATTTGATCGAACAGGCAGGTAGAAAATTTTTAAGTCCTAATCGTCCAGGACAAATTTAATATTCATCCCGGGACGAACGTCTCGGGATTCTCACCTTGCACTGTTCATCCAGACAAAAAATATGGTTCGTACCAGGACAAAGCTCTCTGTAAGAAATCATATAGGACGAATTAAATTTTCGTCCCTGGACGAAGCTCTCTATATGAAATCGTACACGATGAAATAAATTTTTGTCCCTGGACGAAATAAATTTTTATCCCTGGACGAAACGCTCATTATAACATCATCCCAGGACGAAACCTGTTCGTCCCAGGACGAACTAAACCGACTTACATCAGTTGGTTATGTCCTGTAGAATTTTTGTAACCGACCTATGTAATAACCATTTCGTACTGGACGAACATAGTTCGTACGGGATGATGAGCGTCTACGAACATAGTTTGTACCAATATACATTAGGATCATTTCTGACACTTTAAGTAAAATAGTCCAGGACGATCTACGAT
>NW_021343510.1:0-323 GCF_001605985.2 Dendrobium catenatum
GAATTACTTTAAGAGTAAGTTATGTGCAGATTTCTCGCTGTTTTGCTCTCTAAGTTGTTTTGAAATGAGTATTGGCATTGATATTGAATGGTCTATAGTCGTTTCCCTTCATTGGCACCTTGATCGACAAGTGTTGAGATAGGTTACGAATGATGTTAATTCTATCACAATGCATCGGTTTCATGAGCATGTGGGTGGTTAAAATTATGTGGTATATTGAATGTTTAGAGAAGGTTGAGAACCTATTACATGAAAGATGTTTGCATATGGTAGAAAATTTGGAACATTTGCATCTTTTCTAGTTAGTTTTTATTTCATTTGTC
>NW_021343511.1:0-909 GCF_001605985.2 Dendrobium catenatum
TAATTTGAAGCAAAATCACAAAAAGGCCCTTTAATTAAGCAATTTCAAAAATTCATTAAATATCCAAAACTTCAATAATTCATAACTAATTCAAGAAAAATCCAAATTAACCAAACTCACATGCATTCAACTCATTATAATGCCCAATATTTATTAAAAATATTAAAGTACCAAAAACTATCAAAATAAAAAAGTCAACATTTACTCATAATAATATCTAATATTTATTAAAATAATTAAAATTCTAGAAATATATCAAAATAAAAAAAGTCAACAAACTGGTCAACCTTAAGTCAAAATTAGACAAAAACTTCAAACCTTCGTAATAAAATGTAGAAAAATCCAATTTCAGTGTACTTACTGTCTAACTGATTGTATTAAAGTCTAGTATTTTAATAAAATGCTAACTTTCCAGAGAACACCCTTAATTAAAAAGTTAACCTTTAACCCTTTAATTAAATGATTAAATATTCCAAAAATTCTAAAAAACTCAAAATCGTTCTAAAACTTAAGAAAATGTTAGTTTAATGTTTAAAACACTCAACAAATCTTTTAAAACACAACAACGATCCTAAAGATGAAGTTTATTGGCTGGACTACTCCAGGCTACGGGGCTAAGTGTCCTAAGGAGGCTGGTGGCACAACGCCACGAATTGATTAATGGCAAACTCAAATTAATCAAATTTTAAAAATCAGTAATCAAACACTTTTTAATAAAATATATTAACTTTCAAACTTTAACTAAATCAAAACACTTAATTATATCAGGTACCACTGGGTAACCCAGGCCTACGAGGCTATTTGCATAACCCCAAGGAAGGTGAAATAAACTTCACGGCCTCGGTGTGAAACAAAGGTGGTTTCCAATAAAAAATTAAGAATTAATTCTAAAATTTATTCAAAGTCATT
>NW_021343512.1:0-250 GCF_001605985.2 Dendrobium catenatum
TTAGCCGATTTTTTTTTAAAAAGATTGGAGAAGCATGCAAAATTTTATTTAACTAATTAATGTAATTAAAATAATAAAAAAGGGGATTTTAGCAGGTATGAAGACTTGGAGGAAGTTCCGGGGTTGATCCGGTCCCCTGAAGCCCTTGGCCGTCGAGTTAATCCGGCCGAGGGAGCGCAGACACTGATGGACTCGATCACTCTCCCAAATCTCCTCGCCGTTGATTCGCTCCGGTCGAGTCGAGCCACTC
>NW_021343513.1:0-225 GCF_001605985.2 Dendrobium catenatum
CGTGTCCCCTAACTCCTCCATAACCTCCCATTCCTCTGGGAGGAGGTGCTCCCCAGTAGTCACGATCTTCCCTCCTACGATCATACCCGATCCTTTCATCACATTCCCCTTTTCTTCTGTCCAAATCATCACCACGGCGGTAAGCATCGTCCCTTCTCCCAAAAAATTCTGCACCCCTCCTTTCATATCCCATACTCATCTCCTCCCTAGAAAGCGGTTCTAGAG
>NW_021343514.1:0-295 GCF_001605985.2 Dendrobium catenatum
GTGCATGAATGAGAAGGAGTTGCCAACTGCAGGAGAGATGGGCTGTTTTGGGTTGAGGGAGAGTGGGTGGTTATGGGTTGTTGTTGAACCCTTTAACCGTGGACCGTTCATTGGACATTTGAAGTCCTTAATGATTTCGGAATTAGGTGATCTTGGGCTCATTGGATTCGTCTCGTCTATCCGTTCAATTAGAGTATAAGCTCGTCAAAATCAGAGACCGTTTGGTAACTCAAATTGCGGTTTGAACCTTCCAATAGAACTTTGAGCCCTTGATTCGGACTCATTTGGGCTCGGA
>NW_021343515.1:0-319 GCF_001605985.2 Dendrobium catenatum
AATAAAAATATTTTTGCAATATTGATATTTATGTTTTTGTAGTTTATGTTTTTATGATTTTAGTTTTTGTGATTTTTTGTGTGTTTTTAGTTATTTTATTTTTAGAGTTTGTGCATTTGTCATAGTGTATTATGTTTTGTGTTTTGTTTGATTTTCTTTAATAAAAATTCAAAAATTCAAAAATGTGGAAATCGTCTGGGATGAAATTTTTCGTACGGGACGATGTTGCAAACCTATTTTCATGTCTTATGTTTTGATGATTGACAAACAATATTTCTCTTTGACTACTTGTTGCTTCTAACTTTTCAGGAATCGAAGA
>NW_021343516.1:0-222 GCF_001605985.2 Dendrobium catenatum
GTAGTGTATCTTCTTCCTTGGGAGGGATTTGGAGCAAGGGGAAGAGAGGTGATTGAGGGAAAGGGGGCTAGGGGTTTTCGGCCATGCCTAAGGGAGGAGGCCTTTTGAATTTTCAGCTTTTAGTTTAGGCGGAGGGGAGGCAACCAATTAAAATCTAAATTTAATTTCTGATTTTTGTAATTGGAAGAGGGAATATTTGAAATTTGAATTACCTCTAATTGA
>NW_021343517.1:0-261 GCF_001605985.2 Dendrobium catenatum
CACACACTTAGACCGGTTTGTTAGGACACGACTATTAACTTTAGGTTAAGTTATTATTCTGTTGTTCTTTTCTTTTCTGTACTTTGTTGTGACGCTCTGCATGTGACCCGTGTGCTGTTTGCTTAGTACTCGTGGTAGCTTTTTTTCGTGGGTTTTCTGTGATGCTTTTCTGTGATGTTCTTTTAGTTTTCTTTCTGCACTGTGGTTGTGACGTTAGAATACCCGTAGGTTAGGCACGCTCTTTTATACTAATGCTGTCTT
>NW_021343518.1:0-201 GCF_001605985.2 Dendrobium catenatum
CTAAGGAGTTGAGAGACAAAAATGATCACTTAATATAACTGGAGACTATTTTGATCTTTCATAAATAGTTAACGGATTATTTAGGTCATTTTCTCTATTGTCATTTAATTTTATTAAAAAGGAGCATAGATAATCGACTTTATACATTGTGCTATGATTATTATAAAAAATTAATTTGAAATAGAATGATATTTTAATTAT
>NW_021343519.1:0-373 GCF_001605985.2 Dendrobium catenatum
GGGATGTTAACCAGCCTATTAGGCTGTCCAATTCTTGTCATCCACCTCCACCTGAATGGTTAAATCAATGTTGATGCCTCTCTAGATAGTACATATAGAGCTGGAATCGGAGGAGTCATTCGTGATAGCAAGGGAAGGTTTCTATTGGCATTTGGAAGGAGATACATTCATTGGGATATCTTTCATTTGGAATTGCTTGCAATCAAATCCTTAAAAGACATTACTAAAGATTGGATGTTCAAATTTAAAGGAGTTATCATTGAAGGAGACAATTCGAACGTCATTAAAAGGCTTCAAAAGGCAAGGAACAATGAGTTCAAGAATGAAGATGAGTTTAACTTTTTCTCCGAATTTAATTTTGTTATTTTTTCTC
>NW_021343520.1:0-346 GCF_001605985.2 Dendrobium catenatum
TGACGGGTCGGGTTTAGGTCTAGCTCGAATTTGACCCGACTTGAAACCAATCAAATCGAACTCGACCCGTTTAATAAATAGGTCAAACCAATTCGAAACCAGCCCACCAGCAACCCGAATGACTCAAATCAAACCCATTAACTCATTTTGGTTTTACATAAAATTTCATAACTTATTAACTATAAGATTTATGATATTTAATTAAAATAAGAATATTATATCAACAATCAAAATAATTAATGAAAATATATTTCACACAGATAAATTTTGGATCAAAAGTGAGTTCGCCGATCAAGCCAAACCCAGCTTAAAACCGACTCATTTCTTAAACGAATCAATCTTAATC
>NW_021343521.1:0-456 GCF_001605985.2 Dendrobium catenatum
GAGATAAAAAAATTAAATCTTCAGGGAAAAATTGTCTTGTGCTTCCAAATGGACATCGAAGATGATGAGCGAGGCGACAATGTGAAGAAGTCAGGCGGCACGGCCATGATTTTGGTAAATGGATGGAGGTCAGGGGAGACAACCAGCGCCTTTGCTCATGTCCTCCCTGCCTCACAACTCAACTTCACTAGCTCAAATCTCATCGATGAGTACTACACCAAAACGAAAAATCCTACAGCAGCGTTAAAGTTCCACGGGACTCAATTTGGAATGAACTCAGCCCCGGCGGTCGCAGTCTTCTCGTCTCGAGGCCCAAGCTTGACCAATGGCGGGATCATAAAACCAGATGTAATCGCTGTTAATAAATTCAAAATATTTAATCGTATTATTTGAATGGATGTGTCTTTTCATTTGTGTGAATGTGGTTTATTTTCTTAATTAAATGTAGTTAATTGT
>NW_021343522.1:0-204 GCF_001605985.2 Dendrobium catenatum
ACACACACACTTGAGAGACTTAGAATTTCTATTTTTATTCAAATCGGCCAGGATGCTATTTACATCATCTTGGACGACCAGGCTTAAAACAAAAAATCTAATCATGGGTTCTTAATTAAGGCATCCATCATTAGCCAATTGGCCTGGACGATACTTGTATCAGCCTGGACGATAGGCTCAAAATAGAAAGAAATTGTCGCCATA
>NW_021343523.1:0-205 GCF_001605985.2 Dendrobium catenatum
CTCTCTCTTGCTCTCTCTTGTTCTTTCTCTAGCTTGCTCTTTCTCTAGCTTGCTCTCACTTCCTCTCTCTCTTACTCGCTATCTCTCACTCTCTATCTTTCTCTTGCACTCCCTTGCTCTCTCTCTCTCTCTCTATCTCTCTCTCCCTCTCCTTCTCTCTCTTCCTCTCTCCCTTGCTCTCTCTTGCATTCTCTTGTTCTTTCTC
>NW_021343524.1:0-1253 GCF_001605985.2 Dendrobium catenatum
TATGACTGCTTATATTTCAAGTCTTTTTCTTCTTCACTTTTTGCTGCTGTAAAAAAGGGGAGAAATTATTTATTCTATCGTATCGTATGTGTGTTTATTTTGTTTTGTATTTGTTCTATCGTATCGTATGTGTGTTTATTTTATTTTGTATTTGTTTTATCATATCGTATGTGTGTTTGTTTTGTTTTGTTTTGTATCTCTAAAAATTTTGAAAACAAAAAATTATGATTCAAATGCCTCCTTATTTTTCATGTGTTCATCATTTCATGGGGAGTTTAGGAGATTGTTAGAATTTGAAATTATACAAAAAAATAATTGTTTTGTCATCATCAAAAAGGGGGATATTGTTAAGAGTGTTGCTATTTGCATGTTTTACATTCTTGCAACTTGTGTAGTTTTGATGATTATAAATATTATTGTTTTATGTATTGATATCTCCTAAAACTTTTTGAAAGATTTGTTTTTTCTCTTGTGTGAACTAATATTTCAGGAAAATTAAACTCCAGACAACTGAAGACTTCAAATCAAATTTAGCATGAGAGATTTTGTGAATTGAACCTTGTACTTTTTTTTTGAATTAAGTTTGAGAGGGAGTGATTGTAATTGAATGAATAAACACACACACACTTAAGGAGATCTTTAAAAATTTATACTGGTCGTACGAGACGAACATAGTTCGTACAGGATGATCAAGTCAGTTATCTCCTCTAAAGAGCAATGGAATGAACATGAGTTGAAGAAAATTTTTTTAAGTCCTGATCGTCCAGGACAAACGTTTAATCGTCCAGGACAAATTATTCTCTGGAAAATTTTCATTCAGATGAAATTCATATTCGTGTCAGGACGTAATGCTCTTTGGAAAATTTTCGTCAAGACGAACTCAAATTCGTCCCAGGATGAAATGTCCTCTAAAAAATTTTTGTTCAGACAAAATTTATATTCATGCTAGGATGAAATGCTCTCTAGAAAATTTTCGTCCAGACGAACTCAAATTCGTCCCAGGATGAAATGTCCTCTAAAAATTTTTCGTTCAGACGAAATTTATATTCATGCCAGGACAAAATGCTCTCTGGAAAAGTTTCGTCCAGATGAATGCAAATTCGTCCCATGATTAATTATTCTCTGTAAAAAATTTGTCCGGACGAATTCATATTCGTCCCAGGACGAAGTGAACCGACTCTTCAAATTTTGGCGATGTTCTACAGATTTTGGGAATCGGCCTATGGTATAACTATTCATACCGGACGAACCTA
>NW_021343525.1:0-204 GCF_001605985.2 Dendrobium catenatum
TTCGTACCTATTTAATGATTAGCCTTAATTGTAGTGGTCTCTCGTGATCGGGAGGGGTAATTAACCATAGGTGCTTGTGCCTTTGGGAAACCTAGAACCAGATTCTAAAGTCCTCACAAAATGAGGGTTAAATCTTTGGGTAGTGCTTTATTCCAAAGTTAATCTGCCTTCTAAAAATTTTACATGAAACATTGTTAAAAGTCT
>NW_021343526.1:0-492 GCF_001605985.2 Dendrobium catenatum
ACTCATACTCCTCACCGAGCAGCAGTTACTCATTTCCCTACCTCAGTGGTTACCCCTAAATCTGACTGACATACCACTCCAACTCACATAGTGGCCACAACACCTAGTGATTTTCATCTGGAACACCACCCTGCCTCTTGTGTTGGGACAACCCGTGGGCATCACTGTGGTCGAGACCACCCATCCCTTAGTAACTTCAGGGTTGTTGCCCCACCCTATAGGTCTTCACCTAGCCTTGATGGCCAACCCTCTATGGGTCTTCTGTTGGATTGGTCCCATATGCTCCTCACTTGGGCCGACTCCTAGCCACATCCCAATCCACCTTGTCCGAGCATGCGACCTCTCTGTGTGGCAGAGCCCGATTTACCACACTACGTGGGTGACTTTTACCACCTTTAAATTTAGTGAGGATTCTAAGGCTACACAACCTTTGGTATCCCCAATCTTTGACCCTGCAAGTGTAATTGTACCCAAAAGAAGCACTGCAAAGGA
>NW_021343527.1:0-297 GCF_001605985.2 Dendrobium catenatum
TTTAATTTTTAAAATAACCAATTCAATCCCCCTCTTGATTAGCCTTAGGACTTTTAAGAGGTCTAACGACCCTCATGAACTAACAAGTTATATTAGAGCTTATTTACATAGACTATAAATTATTTTGCATGAAACTAAATGAATTAATATATGATATGTATATACAGTTTACACAGATTGTTACCTCATTGCATTCTCTAGGTAGAGAACTCAAAAATTCTAAAAAAGTTAATAAAATTTTATGTTGTTTATCTACTACGTATGATACAAAGATAAATGTCATAACTGAGTCTAAAG
>NW_021343528.1:0-255 GCF_001605985.2 Dendrobium catenatum
TATAAGCATTATAAATAATATATATGAGCATTATACATGCTATATAAAAGTATTATACAAGTTTATACAAGCATTATGCATACTATGTATAAATTTATTCATGCTACCTATAAATAATATACACACTATATTCAAATTTATACATGCTATATAGAAACATTACATATATTAGGTATAAGTTTGTAAACACTATGTACAAGTTTTATATGTAATATACGTGTATTATACACACTATGTATAAGTTTATACATAATA
>NW_021343529.1:0-416 GCF_001605985.2 Dendrobium catenatum
ATTTTCTAAGTCCTTAAAAGGGCTGCAATTTGACATGCTTAATTTTCTAACATAATGACCTCCAAATTGAGTTAAATTTAAACCTAAGGTGTCTGATGTCACTAAGTTTACTATTTTCAAGTTTCACCCCAATTGGTTGTGTGTAGAATCCCCTATGAATTTTCCAAGTTTTCTAGACATTTCCTTAATTATTTTTCCCAGGTGCCTCTACTATTAAAATAGGCATGAAACTTGGTGTGTCTAACCCTGACAAACATACAATCATACCACAGAAATATCACAACAAAATACTAAAACACTAAGGAGTTATGAATTTTCATAATTTAGGGACCAAAATAGACCCTTTACTTTAAAAATTCATATCACAGAAATCTGTTGAGCATCTGAACTTAGAAAAATTATTAAACATGCCTAAG
>NW_021343530.1:0-377 GCF_001605985.2 Dendrobium catenatum
ATTGAATTATCAAATGATTTTCATATGTCTGCTTACAATTCAAGTCTTCTTCTTCTTCTTCACTTTTTGTTGTTGTCAAAAAGGGGGAGAAATTGTTTGCTTCATGGACTTGTTTGATTCGTATTATATGTGTGTCTGTTTTTGTTTTGTATTTTGTTTATGATGTGTGTTTGTTTTGTTTTTGTTCATTCAATGCCTCCTTATTTTTACGTGTTCATCAATTTAGAGGGAGTTTAGGAGATTCTTAGAATTTGAAATTATACAAACAATAATTGTTTTGCCATCATAAAAAATAGGGAGATTATTAAGAGTGTTGCTATTTGCATGTTTTACATTCTTGAAACTTGTATAGTTTTGATGATTTTAAATATTATTAT
>NW_021343531.1:0-323 GCF_001605985.2 Dendrobium catenatum
CTAAATTACTTTTCCTATATCAACTTGACACTTAACTTTATAAAATGCTCCATTCATAACAAACAGACTCTTAATTATATGTATATTTCAAATATTTACTTTATATATATAATCATTGGGTAATTATTATCTATTATTCTTATTATTAGTTATAATATTTTTGAAGAAGTTAGTAAATAATTTTAATTATGCCTCAATTTTCATAATAAAATTAATCAATTAAAATTTTGTTTGGGATAGCTTTAAAATTGCTCTTATTTCTCAGCTATAGTTTTAAAATTATGTTTTGAAAAATAAAATTTTAAAGACAAAATTTCAAATAT
>NW_021343532.1:0-255 GCF_001605985.2 Dendrobium catenatum
GGATGAATTCAAAATTTTATAATTTGAAACTATTAGGAAAGGATATTATTACCTCCCAAGGAGATATATTATTCATAATAAATAGTTTAATTTTAAAACTAAAATCTCAAAATTTAATCTTTTCCCAAAGAAAAATAAACTTTTTCAAAATCTCATTTTTCAATTAAATAAAAAATGGCGACTCCGCTCGGGAAAATCTCTCTCTCCATCTTTAATAGTAGTATAAATTTTATTGCATCGGTAGTTTTGACAACC
>NW_021343533.1:0-287 GCF_001605985.2 Dendrobium catenatum
TATATTAATAAAGATTATTGTAATACAAATTGATTTGATTTTTGCTAAAAGGCTTAATCATATGTGTTTAAAAAAGATAAATATGCTATGTAATATAAAGCAGTCAAACATTGATTTATTTATAGAAGTGGAAAGTGACAATGACATGGTACAATTCACTGAGAATGATATGTTGAGTCTAGTAATTAGGTTGTTAAGCCTAAGTGAGTGTCCCAAGGCTACCAAGAGGGGGGGTGAATTGAAAGTTTTTAAAAAAACAAAGTTAAAATTTAAGACCCCCTTTTTAT
>NW_021343534.1:0-913 GCF_001605985.2 Dendrobium catenatum
CTCTGTAATTGCAGTAATTTTAGCATCATAAGTAGTACATAAACAACGAAGAATCTTATTAACCATTTTAGCATTCGTTAGTTCCCTACTAAGTGCATTTAAAGAGGCGACTATTTGAGTAAATCTTGTGTGCATATCAGAAATGGATTCATTAGGTTTCATGCAAAACTGTTCATAATCATGCAACAAGATATTTTTTCTAGATTATTTAACCTCATTAGTCCCCTCATATGTTATACAAAGTCTATCCCATATGTCCTTTCTACTTTTGTAAGTGGAAACTCGCATGTAGTCTTCAAACTTTAAAGCACAAAAGAAACATTCAAACATTTAGTGTTTAGTTGTGCTAAGTCACGTTCTTCTACAGTCCAGTCTGTAAAAGATGTTTTAATATTAACTCTATCACCTAATTTAGTTGGTTTTGTATATCCTTCCTGGACTAAGATCCATATATGATAATCAAGTGACTATAAGAAAGTAGACATGCGTGTTTTTCAAAAATCAAAAGGTATATTGTCAAACAGTGGAGGTCTAACAATAGAGTAACCCTCAGGTGTGTTTCAGTTTCCAAATGTAGCCATCTATGTTAATAAAAAAGTAGTTTAAACTTATGATTTTGAAATAAAGCTCTACTACCACTTATTGAGGCTAGTGAATAAATTATTAAACCTAAGTTAATGTCCCACGGCTATCAAGAGGGGGGGTTAATTGGTAGTTAAAAATTATCCCTATTTTAGATGAGTTGAACCGAAAATAAATTTTAATTAATTTTTATAAAAAGTTTTTCAATCACAACTTTTTAAACAGTAAAATACAAAAAATAAAAAATAGCATAAATAAATGACACAAGATTTATTGTGGTTCGGTCTAAACCAGACCTACATCCACTCCCCAGAGGCACCCTTTGAGTATT
>NW_021343535.1:0-208 GCF_001605985.2 Dendrobium catenatum
AGCTTTGAATTCAAAGTTCAAGTTCACTTCCGTTTTACTTGGGTTCAACTTTTTATTAAGTCATTTAGATTTTGTTTCAAGAGTCCAAGTACATGTCATCCGTCGTTCTTTTGAGTTCAATTAAGTCCAGGTACGATTTCACCCGAAATTTCGGCAGCCTCCCGGCGTCTCCCCCGTTTAGGGGAAAACTACGAGAAACTGGGCCTTT
>NW_021343536.1:0-214 GCF_001605985.2 Dendrobium catenatum
CAGACCAGGGATCACAATGACCCGGGATGACGGAACCATGGGATCTTAATCGGGTCCATCATCCATTCACCCACCATCCGCTTTAAGTGCAAGGCAGTGAAATTTCTAATTTTAAATATCAAACTTTCTCAAATATCCCAACCCAAAACCTTCAAATTCTCAAATCCAAGCCCATGTTGCTACTATATGACATATAACATGTACTCTACATGTA
>NW_021343537.1:0-603 GCF_001605985.2 Dendrobium catenatum
CTAGAAAGTAGAGAAAGGTTTGTTTGTTGTAAAGGTCGACGAGAGAAATAATGAATTGAAATTGGGTGGAGGCAAAAAGGTGCATTACCTTAAGGTGTATCTCGCTTTGAATCAGAATGCGAGAAGGAGTTATTTTAGCAGAGGCAAAACGAGGGAAAGATTCCTCATTTGCTTTTGACAGGAAGTTTTCAGAGGCATTCCTGTGGGGTTTTTTTGCCAACACCTTTTGTCTCTTGCTTGAGGAGGCCATTGTCGATTTGAAGTCGAAAAAGATTGAAAGGGAAGTTTGGAGATGTGATTGTTGAGTTAGAAAGCCTTCATATTTAAGGAAAAATGATACGTTCGTTCTGGACGAAAACAGTTCGTCTTGGACGAAAATCATCGTTCGTCTGGACGAAACTAGTTTGTACAGACAATCAAAATGTAACGGATTTTCATAATCAACACAATTTACGATGCGTCCCTTCGTACAGGCTTTTTGACTTGACCGATCGTACAGACAAAAATATTTTGTACAGACAATCAAAAAGTTAATTCGTTTTAATGTCTATTGAAAACTGTCCCCAACAATGAAACGACGTCTGTTCGTCTGGACGAACCAAA
>NW_021343538.1:0-289 GCF_001605985.2 Dendrobium catenatum
CCATGTTGACAATATGCACCATGTTTTAACTGTTAAGCTTTGGACTTATTTTGAAGACATCTTCCATTTCAACTTTTTAACTGCGAGTTCTTATTTTTACTACATTCTTGATTATTGGTTTGTTAAGAAAAAAGGGCATGTAAGAAATGTTATCCCATCTCTTATCCTTTGGTTTCTTTTGTTGGAGAGAAATTATTCATGGTGTATGGAGTTGGTATGAATTACAAGAGAATTATTCAAGAAATCAAGGACAAAGTGGTTGTTTTCTATTCGGCTAAATTACTCTCTC
>NW_021343539.1:0-302 GCF_001605985.2 Dendrobium catenatum
TGAACTTGACTCTTTCGCTACACCAATTGGCTTGAGGAAAAATTTCAAAGTTTTGATTTGGATTTGAAATCAAATTAAGATTGAATTTAAAGTTGAAATTAAGCTTGGGTTTACGATTGAGGATGAATTCAGACTTATGGTTGAATTTGAATTTGAGGTTAAGGTCGAGTGGGTCTCCTTCAAGTTTTGTGACTGAACATACTAAGTTTCACTCAATCATGTAGGTTCACAAAATTGATATGAAAAATCAAAAAATTGGGCTTAGCTCTTTCATTTCACCAATCGACTTGGGATGAAATGTC
>NW_021343540.1:0-281 GCF_001605985.2 Dendrobium catenatum
CGAACACCTATTCATCTATACGATCATATTGGTCAAAGATCGTACAAAATGAATCTTCAAAAAGATAACTATACAAAAAGTCATTATACGTAAATAACTATTCTTGATAGTTTATGTTAATATGTATGAACTTCATTTTGTACTGTATGAACTTCCCAATCATACGTACAAACCTAGTTTTATACTGTACAAAATCATCTATTATATTTAAATTGAAAGCCTTTCTTTGAATTTCTTCACAATCCTTTCCATTTTCAATCCGTGTGTTCAAGTCTTCTCAA
>NW_021343541.1:0-310 GCF_001605985.2 Dendrobium catenatum
TAACCCAAAAGTTCACGAGATTTCCCCTATTCGATATATCAGCATCGAATAGGGTTTATTTGATTGTGGGGTTTGGTTTCCTACTGGCGCAAGCCCCCATAGTTAATTACATCCTAAGCCTTGACTTAGGAAAACTCTTGATTAAGGACGTTAGATTATCTTCCTTAATGGGTTTAGTGCAAAGGGAAAATTCTAGGCTTTCCTAATCAAAGGGGAAGGTCCCAACTTGGTTCAGTCGATCACGCATGGTTCAGTCAACATCCGGCCAGTCCGAAACTGGAGAAAAGAAAGAGGCCACACATCTCAAGCA
>NW_021343542.1:0-233 GCF_001605985.2 Dendrobium catenatum
TCTATTGGGTTATTATTTTTAAAAAATACTAAACATCAAATGGAGTTGAATGACATTAAGTTTGATCAATTTTTTTTTCAAGAATTAGTTATGATTTTTCAAAGTTTGATTAATTAATTGATTTTTTTAAAATTATTTAATTAGGATAGTTTTGCTTATTTTGATTCAAACTCTTCCCAAACTATATGGAATCACTCCTAGAGGTCAAGTATGAGCCATGCGAGTATTTTTAA
>NW_021343543.1:0-236 GCF_001605985.2 Dendrobium catenatum
CATGAAGGTACAAAATATACTTCTTGAACTAACATTCATATGTGATAATCAATAACTTGAAAGAAAGTAGACATGAAAATTTTCCAAAAATCAAAAGGAATGTTATCAAATAAAGATGGTTGGGTGATTAAATATTCTTCCGCAGTATTACGATTACCCAAACAAGCCATGCATATTTTTTCATAAGTTTTCTAAAACATAGTTTTTGAATATCGCTCAAATACTGCTTGAAATTT
>NW_021343544.1:0-304 GCF_001605985.2 Dendrobium catenatum
TCCAAAATTGATCTTAAGAGTGGATACCACCAGATCCGGATCCGACCCGGTGATGAGTGGAAAACCGCGTTCAAAACGAAAGATGGCCTTTATGAGTGGTTAGTCATGCCCTTTGGACTGAGTAATGCCCCTAGCACTTTTATGAGGGTGATGACTCAGGTGTTGCGCCCCTTTATGGGTAAGTTTGTTGTCGTCTATTTTGATGACATTCTTATCTATAGCCATTCCGTTGATCAGCACCTTGACCACCTTAGGCAAGTTTGTGACGTCTTGAGGAAAGAACAGCTTTATGCCAATCCTAAGA
>NW_021343545.1:0-917 GCF_001605985.2 Dendrobium catenatum
ATTGCTATCACTGAATCCAAAAAATTGAATACTTATTCTATTGAGAACTTACTTGGATCACTCATTTCTTACGAGCAAATAGTGAACCAAAGATAAATTGATGCAGGAGAGACAAAAAAAAAAGAAAACTATAGCGCTAAAGGCTAGTGATATGGATACTAATTCTTCAAGGTCTGAAAGTGATGATGATGCCTTAATCACTAGCCAATTACAAAACTTTCAAAGAAAGAAACAAAAGAACTATAAAAAATGTAACAAAGGTAAGAGTAGAAAGAATTTTAAATGTTCTTCTGATATGGTTTTCTTTGAATTCAAGATGTTAGGATATGTTAAATATAATTATCATACACTTAAGGCTCACCCAAGTAAGGAGAAGGGGTGAGGAGAAACCCAAGTTCAGGAAGGACATGAAGTAGATTCAAAAGGCTTTTTGGATGGATTTTTCATCTGACTCCTCTGTGACTAAAGCTTAGGAAGAGACAACAAACTTATGTTTGATGGATGATGATCATCTTGGTCAGTTTAACCAAGAAGATGTATGTGAACGAACCTATGATCAATTACTTGAAGTTTCTGAGTAAATTTATTCATGATATAAGAAACTTAAAAAAGTGTGCTAATTAAAATTGGAATTTTTAAACTTGTAAAAAGAACATGAAGTTTTGCTTAAAGATCATTCTACACTTCATAGTAATCACATGTGTTTACTTAATGAATTTGATAAGTTAATTAAAAAGAATTCTGATTTAATCATTCAGCATGATTCATTGAAAGTATCCCACACTAAAATTAAAAATGATTATAAAATATTTATTAATGAATGTGAGAGAAGGGAGCATTATTTGAAAGTTGATAATGTTATTTTGGAAAGTGCTAACTCATTTTTTAAAGATGAATTAAAAGAACTTTAGGAAAAT
>NW_021343546.1:0-412 GCF_001605985.2 Dendrobium catenatum
TTCGCTGGCGGAGGACCGCTGTATCTGTTACGACCTCTTAGAAGTATTCGTAGGAGAATCATTGTTCTTGCTACCTACCCCCCTTTCACCAATCTCAGGTGGGATTTTGTTATGTATCAAATCTCCTTTGTTTGTAGAAGACAGATACATTTATTTTACACTACTTTATGATAGGATATATAGACATCCCAACACTTGGTAGACTCTTTACATTCTCCTTGTAAATTACATGTTGTGTGCTTAGTGGGTCCTCCTATTGACCTCCGATGTCGCCTTCTTCAATCAACAGGCGTTCGTAGAGATTGTTGTAGGAGATTCCAATAGTATATGTAGGAGAGGCACCCGTGCATCTGCAGCCATTCGCTATTCTCGCAGGTAGTATGCCTGCTTGTACTTTGATTGTTGTATGTCT
>NW_021343547.1:0-364 GCF_001605985.2 Dendrobium catenatum
TCCGAATGAAGGACCCGAAGCGCTATTGAAAGGTTCAAACCGCAATTTGAGTTACCAAACGGTCACCGATTTTAACGAGCTTATACTTGAATCGAACGGCTCGACGAGACGAATCCAACGAGCCCAAGATCACCGAATTCAAACATCATTAAGGCCTCCAAATGTTCAATGAACAGTGCACGATCGAAGGGTTAGGCATCAGTCGTCCATTCAAACCACTCCCTATTCACCCACGATCTCACACCTATTTACGAGCTATGTCATTCCATAAAAAACTATAAATAGAGCCCTCATTCTACACAAAGGGGCTTAAGTGAAGAGATATAATAAGGAGGAGAAGGAAGAAGCTCCTCCTCGACCACCG
>NW_021343548.1:0-220 GCF_001605985.2 Dendrobium catenatum
GACGAGGGGAACCGCACGGACTGAGAGCCACGGCCACAAGAAACGAGGGACGGTCACGGAAGAAGGAGCCCAGCCGTGAGATCCCAAGAGGCAAACACAAAATACTAAAAGGCCATGAGGAAACCAAGGAATCACCTCATGGGAAAAGCAAATTCTTGGAATTCCAAAGGCCGGTTTGGAATTTCAAGAGACAAACATTAAAACAAACATAAAAAGCATA
>NW_021343549.1:0-249 GCF_001605985.2 Dendrobium catenatum
CCTAATACAAACTAGGAATTAAAAAACTAATAGATCCATGCTCAAAAGGATCCTTATTGAAAGCAATTTTTTTAACATTAAACTTATTATTTTTGAAATTAAACCCACTATTTCCTATTTTGAAACCGTTGAGATGCAGGGGATACCAAATTTTGAAACAACCCAATGGTTGGTTAGTATCCTAGAGTTCCCATCCGATTAGAGTATAAGATCTAGTAACAATCCCATAAGCAAATATAATAAGTTTAA
>NW_021343550.1:0-346 GCF_001605985.2 Dendrobium catenatum
AAGAAAAATGTATTCATACTTGTTAATGTCAAAATTTGTAAAAAGCACTATATTTTTTTATTAAAAAAATGATAATTAATCTACACCAAAAAATTTCTGAGGAAATCTATTCAAATTTCTATTAATGATCTAATGATCTGATTATTGAGATTAAATTCCGTAATTCAATTCTAAGAGGCTAATATGACATAACTAAATACATGATATTTATATTAAATATCTCTAAATTGAAATTGCATTAATGAAAACTCTATAATAAAAATATTTATTTATTATCTATAGTTATTGATATTATCTAAATTATATATCAACATATCAAAGACATAAGTTAAATGAAGATCATATA
>NW_021343551.1:0-295 GCF_001605985.2 Dendrobium catenatum
AAGCTTTTGAATTGCCTTGTGATGAAGGCAACTTCATAGCTTTCAGACCCAGAAGATTCAGAATCCGATTTGTGCGCCTTTAGTGCAACTGTTTTCTCCTTCTTCTTCTCATTTACATCAAGATTTCTTTGATTCACCCCTTGCTCGTAAGTAATGAGTGAGCCAAGTAAGTTATCAATAGAATAAGTATTCAAATCCTTATATTCAGTGATTGCAGTGATTTTAGCATCATATGACGAAGGCAAGCATTTCAAAATTTTGTTTACTTTTTCATAGTTTGAAAGTTCTTTTCCTA
>NW_021343552.1:0-294 GCF_001605985.2 Dendrobium catenatum
CCATCTTAGTTAAGTCAAGTAGAGAATTTGATTTGATCAATCTCCCATAAAAACTAGGCTCCCTAAGATTAATTATACTTAATGAATTCTTCAAGAGACATTCTTAGTAAATAAAATATACCCAAGTTTTTATTTTCCTTTGTTAAAACCAAGAATTAACTATAATTTAAAAACTATTAATCAAATATGATAGTATATACATTAAAATAGGTCAGCTCACAAGATAATGAGTGATTTACCTTTACGATGTGAGATGATTATATTTCTATATAACAATTTTATGTGATAATGATC
>NW_021343553.1:0-1009 GCF_001605985.2 Dendrobium catenatum
AACTGAGTAGAGAAAGGGATAGAGATAAGAGAAGCAAGTATGGTGAGTCGAAGGGATCTGCATCAGTAGTATCTTCTGGTAGTTCCAGCGAGTGCATTCATTGTGGTCGACGACATGCAGGTCGGTGTTACTTATTGACGGGACAATGTTTTCACTGTGGACAGCAGGGACATAGAGCAGCAAATTGCCCTAAAAAAGGATTGGGTGGAAGAACTGATTCTTGTACAGGACAGAGGACTATTGGCTCAAGAGCCTATAGTGAAATATCAATGAACCGGATGAATGATAGAGCTGATAGAGCTGATAGAGCTGTCAGAGATAGTTAGAGGGAGACCGTTGCGCCATGACCTGCACTTCCTCCAGTGGTGCCACGTGTCTACAGTTTACAGCATTATGAAGATCAACGACAACCGGAAAGTTCTACTGGTAAGACGATTTGACTAATTTATTGATTGACATATGACTATGCATAGTGATATGTGATTGAATGAATTGTGTGATATGTATGATTTTCGACGAGTTTTGATTTTGATTTGGATTTGGATAGATTTGTTTTGTCTCGATTTGCTTCGGACCCTTAGGGAAATGTCGGGACGACATTTTTCTAAGGTGGGGAGATTGTGAGAGCTCGTTTCTTTGATTTCCTTCCAGGATCGTCCGGGACGAAGTTGAGATCGTCCATGACGATCAGTGAAACTGCTGATGTTTGAGGTGGATCGTCCGGGCCGATTTGGGATCGTCCTGGGATGATCAGTGCATGGCAAAAGACAGTGAGTAAGGGTTTTTTATCGTCCGAGGAAAAATTAATTATCATCCTGAGATTTCGTCCTAGACGATTTGATTTTGTTTATATCGTCCTGGACGATATGGCGATCGGCCGGGATGATCAGGTTTATATTAAAAGGAAATCAGCTCGTTTTGAAGAGAGAAAAAAATCATATTTTATAAAATAAATATCTGAGGAGAGAGAAGGAGAAGGAAAGTAAAGGAAAAAAGCTAGATTTCGGAG
>NW_021343554.1:0-372 GCF_001605985.2 Dendrobium catenatum
TCTCAAAGCCATCCTTACCCCGAGATAATCAAACTCTATAACTTGTTTATAGCTCAGAGCTTTGGTAACCGCCTGCTTAGCTTTCCTACTAGTATGTTTCCCAAAGATGATCAACGATTTAGACTCATTCACCTTTTGTCCCGTCCACATACAGTAGTTAGAGATGATCTTTTTTAACTTCTTGATATACTTAAGCTTAGCTTCTGAAAACAGCAAAATGTCATCTGCATACAACAGATGTGTTACCTTGGGAGCATTTTTGGAAACCGAAACCCCTTTACACCTCTCCTTAATAGCATAAGAAAGTAATTGAGAACATAAAATGAATAATGACAGGGATAACGGACATCCCTGTCTAAAACCACATCTCCC
>NW_021343555.1:0-1080 GCF_001605985.2 Dendrobium catenatum
ATCACCTACTACGGTCTGTTCGACCTACATCACCAGAAAACGGTCTTTCAGACCCCAGCATTCTATCGACTATAGTCCTTCAGGCCTTCGTTGTAATATCAAAATCTGCTCCAGGATCGTCCAGGATGATCTGGATCATCCTGGGACGATCAGATGAGAATTTGCTCCAGAATGTGCCCAGATTTGCTCCAGGTGTTTTTCTGTATATATCGTCCGGGCCAATAAGAACATCGTCCAGGCCGATCCGCACTGTTCAAAATATCATCCGGAGAATAGTTCTGGGAACCGTCCAGGACGATCAAAGTTGGTCTGATCGTCCCGGGACGATCTGGCGATCGGCCGGGCCGATCTGAGTTTTATAAAGCTGAAAATCAGTCATTTTGAAGAGAGAGAAAATCAAAAATAAAAATATCTTTTTGAGGAGAGAGAAAGTTGAGGGCATTTTTGCAAAAGTTGATTTTCGAGCGACGCGGCTCCGTTTTCGTCCGACGAGACTGTTCAGGAAATTGGTTCAGAACCGTCGTGTTTGGCAGTATTTTCTGTTCGGATTTTGTTTCCGTTAGTGATTTTCATCCGTATCTTTTAATTGGTTTAGTTTTTACCGCGTAACTTTCTGTATGTTGTTGACGTGCCGAGTGTGCACATTTTGGTTATTTTCTGAAGATTTTTGTCCGGGTATTTTTGATTCGATTGTGTTTTTAGTCGACTGGATTTTTCTGTGTAATTGAAAATTTTCTGTGCAGTAGAATAAATGTTCTGAAATGTTATTATCTACATTCTGTACAAATTTGGTAAATTGTGATTTTCAGGAAATTTTGTGTAAATTCCGTATACTGCCATTGTGCTGCCCGATTTTTGTCTGATTTTGTGTAAATCTGATCTGTTCTGATTTGATACGACTTCTGTTTCCGTACAGTTCTGTCTGATTTGATCTGTTCTGATCTACTATCTGTCCGTATCTGTTCTGATTTGTATTCTGATTGATCTAATCTGTACAACTCTGATTCTGATTTGATTTGTCCGTATAAGTTCTGATTTGATTCTGTTCTGATTCGAGATACGATTCTGTTCCGATTTCTG
>NW_021343556.1:0-329 GCF_001605985.2 Dendrobium catenatum
AAACATTTAATTAAATTATTGGGGAAAGGTAGAAAAAGAACTTGACCCTTAAGAGGACACAACAACAACAACAACAACAACAACATCAAGCCTTTATCCCACTACGTGGGGTCGGCTACATGAATCCTTTTTCTCCATTGTGTCCTATTAAAAGTCAACCCCACATAGTGGGATAAAAGCTTCTTGTTATTATTGTTGTTATTGGGGAAAGGCAGAAAAAGTTCTGATATTACACGGCATGGATTCACTTTTGATACATCGTCGAAAAATTATATAGATTGGGCACGAATCGCGATGCAGAATCAAGTTGGAAACTTCAAAGATTAAAT
>NW_021343557.1:0-436 GCF_001605985.2 Dendrobium catenatum
AATCTTTTCCCTCAATCACAAATGACATTGACAACTTGCAAATGTTCTACTAGAGATCATAAGCTTTTATATATATCACTTTCTAGAAGGGAAAGAAAAACATTTTGAAGATTGAAAGATTTGAAAATCTTTTGAATAAAATTTTGTTTTATACTTCATTGTAAATGATCTTTATAATTTACAAATAATCCACTATGGATTATGTTTTTACATCGGATCATCATATATGAGAAAAACAAAAGGGGAGTAGTTTGATCATCTTCGATAAGTAAAGACTTAACAAAGCATCTCGACCACCAAAGGAGAAATGCAAGATTTTGTTTAAAGATTGATTCTATGATTGATTTTGTCTAGAATAACTCAAAGAAAATTATATGAATTTTCTAGAGTCCTCATTTTCATGTTCTAGGAGAACTAAATGCAACATGATAAAATT
>NW_021343558.1:0-422 GCF_001605985.2 Dendrobium catenatum
TCGGCCAAATCTCTGATAAGAGAAAGAAGAACATAGCTTTAGGACACCTTGTGGCATACATACTTGAGAAGAAGTACAACCTAGTCCACCCTAATCCTCATTTGGAAACTCCTACCTGTTTTATTGATGCTTCTTTTCGAGCAATGTTTGGGAGAGAAGAAGGACATGAGGATTTTGAGGAAGAAGGGAGAGCACCGTCACCTGCACCTGAGCGTGCTCAAAGAACAGCCTTTCATGATATTGTCCAGCATTTTGTTCGTCTTAAAAGCCACTTTGATCGACGCTTTGATCAAATTGAGACCATCTACAACATAAGGATTATCAATATCAACACGATATGGGCTGGATCCGAGGTCAGTTCGACTAGGTCAACACCAACATGGACATGATAAATAGCTATTTTAATCTCTTCAACCAGCCAC
>NW_021343559.1:0-355 GCF_001605985.2 Dendrobium catenatum
CAATTCTGTTAGAGGTCACTGCTCTGGGCGGCTGAAGTTGGAAACGTGGAATCCAATGTAAGCTGCCTGCTGGCAGATCTATCGTGCTTATCAAATACTAGCATATCACAGCGAAGCTAATTTATTGGGTTGATTATTAAACTTGCTTGGATACTTATGCAATTTTTTAAGATTTTTTTATGAATGTCAAATAATATTAATTAGTAATTTATTAATCTATTTGAAATAATAACTTCTTGACGGCGGTTTGAGGAAGAAAATGGCGAAGTCCGGAGGAGAAGAGAGAGAAAACTAACCGAATAATCGGGGACTCTGAATTTGGAATTGCGGCCATCGTCTCCATCAAACTCCCGCA
>NW_021343560.1:0-371 GCF_001605985.2 Dendrobium catenatum
TATAAGTACCCCCGGGCGGGGGGAAAGAAAACTGCTCATTTCTTGTAACAGGTACCGTCAAGGACCCCATGCACGCCTTTATTGGCCGTGGTGGGAAGAAAAATCACGGCCGAGGTCCTCGAAAGAGGGCACCAACCATGCACGCCTTTATTGGCCGTGATGGGAAGACCCAGTTTTCTCGTAGTTTTTCCCCTAAACGGGGGAGACGCCGGGAGGCTGCCGAAATTTCGGGTGAAATACTACTACACTTGGGACCTGTTTTGAACTCAAAAGAACCAAATATTTGGACCAAACAAGAAAGAGCAGTGGACTTTTGAACTTGATTGAACATGTGCAGAGGATCAGAACCAAAATTCGAATGATTCCTAAAG
>NW_021343561.1:0-206 GCF_001605985.2 Dendrobium catenatum
CATTGCCGAGCCTATATAGCTTTACCCATAACTTCATAATGCGTATATGACAACAAGCAATCTTCATCTTTATTCTAGAAATGCATAACACACACACACGCGCGCGCACACACACACATGCGCGTGCGCACACACACATAATCATTACATTTGGCCTTCTCTTCAAGGATCTCATCATAATTTAGAGACAAACTTTCTTTGAAACA
>NW_021343562.1:0-286 GCF_001605985.2 Dendrobium catenatum
CCAATAAGGTTTCGTCTGATACAATTTGTTTTGAGTGTAGGAAGCCAGGCCATCTTCGAGCCGATTGCCCCAATCTGAAGAGCCAACCAGCTAAGGAGAAAGGTGATGAGAAAGTTAAATACAAGAAAGGAAAGATGAGGACACAAAAAGCTTTTTGGGTCAACTCTGCCTCATAATCGTCAGAGGAAGAAGCAGAGGAGGAGGTAACTAATTTGTGTCTTATGACTAATGATAACCTTGATTAATTAAATCAGGATGAGGTATGTCAACTTTCATATGATGAATT
>NW_021343563.1:0-201 GCF_001605985.2 Dendrobium catenatum
TCCCAATCATTCACTAACCCGTTCTTTAGGTGTCTGTCCTTTTATTTTTCGTAGAATGCATGTTTAGGATTGCACCACGAGCACTTAGCCTAGGCTCTCCTAGATTTAAGGACATGGTGTGTTTATTTAATTTTTGTACTCCCATGCATTTATTACCTTGAGGGTTAGACTAAACATCACTTTAAACTCTTACAACGTAGT
>NW_021343564.1:0-358 GCF_001605985.2 Dendrobium catenatum
AAAATGCAAAATAGATTGATAAAATTGTAATGGTTTTCAATTAATATATCTTATTGGAATACAAGATTTCATTTTGAATTATGTCCTCATTTTGTTTTTTTTGTTTTTTAATATTTGTCTATTAATAAGAAAATTTTGGCCCCCCTAAAATGAAAGGCTGGTTCCGCCCTTGTTGCATATAATCAATTTCTTTGTTTGAACATTTTCTAAGACTTCGTTTAGAATGATTTCTTACTATTTTTTAAAACAAATTTTTAATAGAAAAAATAATTTTTTCTACTAAAAAGTTAATTTTAAAAATAATAAGAAAATAATCTCAAACAAAACCTAAATATGGCCATTTTCTAATGAAATCTTT
>NW_021343565.1:0-356 GCF_001605985.2 Dendrobium catenatum
CTACGAAGTAATATCTTCTATTTGCTCGGTATGAGCTGTATTTGCTCGGTAATACCGAGTGCCACTATGTAGTAGCGATCAAAAAATAAGTAAAGTCAAACAGTACCAACTGACATGAATCAGGAAAAATAATTAAAAAAAAAAAAACATACATTAAAGATAAAGAATTACTTGTATTAAATCAGAAAACGCTTCATCAATATTCAACGTCGCAGTTTCATCAAAATCTTCGAAGTCTTCGAAAGCAAAAGCAACATTCGTACTCATCTCCTTCAACACCTGACGATTTCTTCTACTGTAGTATAAGAACCCTAAAGATTGTATAACATCTTACGTGTATTACCCAAAAGCTTATT
>NW_021343566.1:0-233 GCF_001605985.2 Dendrobium catenatum
AGAGAATTAGGATTGAATGAAGTGGACCATTTATCCATACCCACTACTTGTCCTATTACCCACCAAGGACCTCCAGAAAGGATGTTCTCCATAGCAACTGAATCTTCAAATGAGCATAGCATCCATCAACGTCCCAATCCAGTTATATGGAATTTCCCAAAACCATTCCACTGTATTCTTAGATCCAAGCTATCCATATGAAAAGGAATTTCATCCCCAAAGATCTTCACTAC
>NW_021343567.1:0-1642 GCF_001605985.2 Dendrobium catenatum
AGTCTAGAGTGGATCCTAGGATCTAGGATTGATCTGATGTTTGGAAGTGCCTTAGTGACCTCATACAAAAATGAGGTCAACAACACCCTCTAAGTGTCGGCAGAGTACCATATCCTTTCATATCCTCTAAGTATTGATAGAGTACCATCATCCTTTCACACCCTCCAACTGTTAGTATAGTATCAGATATTCTCCAAAGATCTTCTCTCGAGCAACTAGAAAGAAAAAGGAAGAAAATTGACATAAAAATAAAAGAGATTCTCACCTTTGAGTACCTAGTGAATCCTTCATACTTTATTTTTAAGAACTCTCTCTCAAACACTCTACCAAATTATCCTTTCACTTGCTCTCTAAGAAATCACGAAGACAAAATTAATCCAAGTCAGTTTCTAAGGGCTTTTTATATGAAAAACACAAAAAACCATCCAAAAAATTGAAAAGTTCAATTTTGAGAATCCACGATTGTATAGTACGAATGATAATCATCACAGATGAGCAGTTCAAAATTTGCTCGTATAATACTATACAAACTATTTTCATACAAGCGTATCGTATAGTATGATACATAAATCGTATGGTATAAACATTTATAAAAGAATTCCTATTCATCTGGATGAAAATGTTCCCCATAATTTCATACTCTGGACATCAACTGTACGAAATCAAGATCATCCCATATAAATAGTTCAAAAAATTTACCTGTTCATATAGACAAAAATGTTCCCAACATTTTTGTAGTCTAGACATCATCTGTACGAACTCCAGATCATCCTGGACGAACAGTTAAAAAATTTTACATGTTCGTATGAACAAAAATGTTCTCATCATTTTCGTACTCTAGACGTTGTTTATATGAAGCCAACTTCATACAATAAAAATAGTACTTAGAAAAATTTTCTTGTCCATGTTTTGATTAACTGTATGCTGGAGGAAATAATTAAACCAATCATTCCGCATGAATTAAAATTGTAAAGTATAATTAGCTTTTTAAAAATTACAAAATTTTAGCACTCCAATAGTGTGTGTGTACATGGTTACTCAATTATACTCACACTCTTTCAGACTCAATAAAAACTGTAAAAATACATACTCCAATTATAATGAACCCTAAATAATTCTGACTTGAAGTCTTCAATAGTCTGGAGTATGATTTCCATGAAATGTTAGTACACACAAATAACAAAAGAAATATATCCAATATATGTTAGGAGAAGTAGTAATCATAATAATAATATTTGAATTCATCAAAAATACACATGATATAAAAAAATAATAGTTATGAAAACTAAGTTGCAAATATCTCCCCTTTTTTTATGATGGAAAAAAATTCTTATTTGAGTTAGCATTTAAATAAAAATTTCTCCTTAGCTCCCCCAAAAAGAATGACCAATGTAAAACTAGGGATTCCAATGAAGATCAAAATACCTAAACCCAAAAACAAATTAAATAAAATATGAAAATAAAAACATAACAAAAATAAAAAATAATGAACACGATGAACATACAACTTGAAAACATTACTTGAAGTCTTCAATAAACTTTTCTATCCACTCTATAGCCTGCAAAGTCAGAATCTGAATAACCAATACTTTTAAATGAAGAGCAAAACTTAGGATACCAAATTCTTAAGTTCTGAGTTCCT
>NW_021343568.1:0-250 GCF_001605985.2 Dendrobium catenatum
CGCCTGGAATGAGCTTTGAACGGATTTGAGGTTGGCTCGTCGGAAGATCGCCGGAGAAGGCTTTGACCGCCGGAGTTTGAGTGGGGATGTGTTGAGGAATCCCTGGGGAGCTCAATGGAACAGAAACTTAGGATGGAGGAGCTCTAGACAGGTGAGAGAATGTTAAGGATCGAATGAGGCTTCATTAGGGCATTTTTCCCTATTCAAAATATCCCAGATCAAATCAAGGGCTGAGATCAACATGGGGAGC
>NW_021343569.1:0-808 GCF_001605985.2 Dendrobium catenatum
CAAATATTATTTATTTAATTATTTTTTATTATAAATTAGGTGATGTAATCTCCACTAAAACTTATTTTTATTGAGTTTGATAATTATAGGAGTTGAAGTAGACAATATTAGTATTTTAAGTAAATATTTTTCTTCCCGTGATAGATATTCTATTCTATCACTATTTTACTTGATTCGACTTGTATGCTTGTGTATGTTTAGTAGGATTTTTATAAATTTTATATCAAAGAAAACCAAATCATTATTTAGGGATTGATAGAGCCCTAAATCATTTTTATAATTCTTTAAGTTAATCCACTACCCCAATCAGTTGGCCTAACTTGTTGTGAGAAAGCAAGACATTAAAGAAGAAAGGAGCGTGCATACTGAAGTTATACTATCAGGATGATATTTATTTTCACATTTCTCTTTGTACTTTTTTTGAAGTAATTAATAAAATCTATTTTATTTTATTTTTAATTCCATGGCTAGTTAAACTCATAATTTTGGGTTAATGATGTGAAGCCTTAGTGATTACTAATATAGACTCTTGTGCTTTAATAAATTAATAAATATTTTCAATATCTACCATTCTTAATGTCTTCTATGTAATGACCATGTATATAGTTAAAACATAGTGTGATATATTACCTTGATGGAAGAATATTGGAACAATTAGGAGTATTGAAATAGAACTCTTATATACCTAGATATAGGATATTTAGTACTCTAGAGTCCATGGAGAATTAACAACTGTTACAGGGCCATAAACCTTCCTCACTTCCTTACAAGCTTGATGGAGATGTAAGGATGCATATACATAGATTCA
>NW_021343570.1:0-329 GCF_001605985.2 Dendrobium catenatum
AATTGTTTCCCTGGGCTGAGAGTGAATAAGGAAATAAATTCTTTAAGCCATTAATTTCCTATTCTTTTTCCCAAATTCACTTCACGGATGCAAGGGAATTTTTTTTCTCTCAACTCTCAGCTTTTCTCCCTCACCATTACTGCTAGCCATTATTTCCTTCCCAAAACTGAGAAGTGGAATAAGGAAATAATCCCCAATTCCTCCCCACATCCCGTTGTGTTCCCCCTTCACTGGATTTGGACAAAATCTGTCTAGATTTCCTTTCTTTTCTCTTGGGAATATCCAGCAAAGTAAACTCCACGAATCCTTGACTGTTTTGAGATTCCAGC
>NW_021343571.1:0-367 GCF_001605985.2 Dendrobium catenatum
AACTATTTTTTATGAATACATTACATGCATTAAAAATATTGTGTGTAATTATAATTTGAAACTCTATTTTTCTTATAAAAAATTATTTTAATATCTTATATTGAGAACCGGGTTGGCTCAATGCTCAAGAAGAAGAAGAAAGTGAGAAAACATAGAAAGAAAAAAGATGTAACATGAAAGTAGAAAAAAGTTTATTATCTCGGTTAATCTCTGAACAGTACATAACTAGCTATAAATAGATTAAGGAAAATACAATACAACAAGATACAACTTAACATAACTGGTATGTATAGTACAAATATAAATACACTAACATATATCAGTTAGGGGGGGGGGGCACGTGCACCCCCTTGCCCCCCTCCCTCCG
>NW_021343572.1:0-296 GCF_001605985.2 Dendrobium catenatum
GCTACCCAAGCTTAGGAAAGGAGTTAACAAAACTCGCAACGAAAATAACAATAGTGAGAGAGTTCCAAACACTTTATCAAAGAAATTTTGGGAGAAATCTAGCAAATATAGTCATGTCGAATCTCTCAATGATAACAAAAAGATAAGGCAAAGTTCTTGTATCTATGCATGCCAGCAAAACATTTGGTTAGAAGACTTCAGATGCAGGTTTAAGTCTCTTAAAACACCATGATTTCTTCTCAAAGACATTTCTCCAAATATCTCGAATGCATGCCATGAAGGGTGTCAAGACCCCT
>NW_021343573.1:0-479 GCF_001605985.2 Dendrobium catenatum
AGAAGTTGATCATAGGAAAGTTCACATACCTCTTCTTCATCAAGATTATTGTCTGCCATCAAGCACAAGTTTATTGTCTCATCTTTTGGTTCCGTCTCTGATGAATCCGACGCAGAATCCGCCTAAAATGCTTTTTGAAGTCTCTTTTTATCTTTTCTAAATTTGGATTTCTCCTCACTCTTTTCCTTGCTTGTGTGCATCTTAATTGTAGGACAATCAGCTCTCACATGTCCAGGCTTCCTGCATTCTTAACACACTACATCATTAGATCCTTTAGAATATTTGTTAACCTTACTTTTTCTCCAATGATGCTTTTGCTTCTTCCTTAGAAAGCTTTTGAATTGCCTTATGATAAAGCAATGTCATCACTTTCAGACCCGAAAGAGTCAGAGTCTGATTTGTGTGCCTTCAGTGCCATCGTTTTCTCCTTTCTTTTCTCACCTGCATCAAGATTTCTTTGATTTACTCCTTGCTCGTAA
>NW_021343574.1:0-290 GCF_001605985.2 Dendrobium catenatum
GTGGCCACCTGCAGAAGACTATGTGAAGATCCAGATCATACCTAACCTAAGGGTAATCTAGTCGCCAAACACATCAATCCATCCACAGAGTGTAGAAAAGTAAGCAGACACAGCAAAGCAATTTCATCCACAACATGTAGTGAAAAACCACGAAAAAATTCAGCACACAGTAGTAAAGTAGACACCGGCCTAATCTAAATCTAGAGTTGGTTGCCCTAGCACATCATCTAAAGTATGTGTAAAAGGTCGTGGTGCTGGGGTAGATCCTAAAGTGGGTGGTTAATTAAAGT
>NW_021343575.1:0-1004 GCF_001605985.2 Dendrobium catenatum
TGATTTAAAACATATTATTTCTCTTTTGCCTTCCATTAATTTTAATTGTATGATTTTACCTATTTGCTGGGCTATTCTCTAATTATGTGATTTTATATGATTTTAGATAAAGTTAAGAGGCCTGTGGATTGAAGTTTAGCTGTAATGATGTTTTATTTTTCTTTCAGTTCTTCTGGTTTATGTATATTTTTTTTATAGCCTTTGAAGGCTATTGCTTATATTATTTTGGACTCTATCGAGAGAATTATGTTTTTCATTGTTTATTGATTTTTGTTAATGCAATTAATTAGCTCTGGATGTCAAAATGATTTGGATGTAAATTGTTCTGGTTCTAAATAATTGAACATTAGTTGTCAAATGAAAATATAACAAAGAGGGAAAATTTTAAAAAAATTCTTTTACTTTAGATCCTGAGGTGTGACAAAGTGATATCAGAGTAATGGTCAGTGAAAAAATTTGCTTGTAGCAGGAGCTGTATTAATGATTACATTGTTTATTGATTAAATGTATTTATAGATTTATTTTGTTTTGAACATTTTGTTTTATATTTGTTTATTTATTTTTGAATTTAAGATTTCTTTTGATCAGGCAAATACACCCAATAAGAAAAAAAAATTGAACCCGACACTGAAGTGTTTTCAGTGACTTTAGGGAATATGGAAAGGTTTGCTAATATGATTGCTCAAATGGCAAGTGATAAATTAGTGAAATAGTATGGATAGAGTTACAAGAAGATAAGTGAAAGTAGTAAGAAAAGGACAGGCATGATTGTTAAAATACTTACCATACTGCAATGTATCTGATGTGGGAGGAGATATGCCGGATTCTAATATTGAGTGACAAGACAAAGTTTTAGATGATGTGATTATAAGCATCGAATGACATAATGCCTATTGTTTGGATAGATTGGAAGTAGACAGTTGGAACTAATGAAAGAGGATCCTGAAATGACCAAGAATATGACTGGTATAATTTTTGTGTTAGTTTAGACTTTGTAAGTTAAA
>NW_021343576.1:0-328 GCF_001605985.2 Dendrobium catenatum
TGTTCATGCTGACTAATAGAAACACTGACGTTGCCAGTTCCCAAGTCCTTGATGAGAAAGGTGGAAGGTTGCGTTAGGTAGTCGACAGCCAACGTAAAACCTGTCGAACAATATTGACATGAATCCTTTAAGAAATTGTGTTAATGCTAGGGCGTTCCCTGGAAGCGACACGCTGTATGGCTTGAATACAGTGACAAGTGTGCAAAGGCCGCTGCACCGACGCCCGGGTGCAGTGTTAAATAGGCAAAGGTTCCCATATCAAGGATGGACGTGGGCAAAGAAGCTAGTCCATGAAACTAAAATTAGGTTAGGAACTTGGAATATAGGT
>NW_021343577.1:0-328 GCF_001605985.2 Dendrobium catenatum
TGTGATGATAGCCAATGCCATTCTTTTTTAGGAAAATCTAGCTTGATTATTTAGATTATACATATCTTTGCTAGCTAGGGTTACTATATATGGAATAAATATGCATATTTAGATTATACATATATTTTTTAGGAAAATCTCTTATCTTGCTTTCCAGTATTAGCTTATGTGCAAATCTATTTCATAAAAAACCTCTTTCAATGAAATCCTGATATTAACATCAAGTATAATGAACAATAACTTAAGCCGGTTTGGACAGATTTAATATTTTTTCATTGATTAAAAAAGTATTTTTAATGTGATTTACGTATCTTATCATTGATCATCA
>NW_021343578.1:0-1079 GCF_001605985.2 Dendrobium catenatum
TTCAAGAAGAACGGTGGGAGACTGCGGTCTCTAAGAAGACTGTGAAAATGTTGAAGCAGCTTGAAGGAGTTTCAGGTGTAAAGTGGAAGTCTCCTATTGAGCCAATGATAGATTTGAAGGCACTGCCAGTGGTACGACCTTCTACTTCAAAACAGTTTTCCAACCAAGTTGGTTCTTCAAAGACTGGAAAGAAGAAATCATCCAAGAAGAAGACCAAGTTAAAGAAGCTTAAGGAGAAGATGACCGCAACTCAGAGGGTTATCGACAGTTTGGATGAATACTACCAGACCGTGAGGCGACCTATCAAGCTTGCTGACTTCATGGCGGAGCTTAAAATTGATGAAATTGAAGGAGATGATGAAGATTCTCTTCCAACAGAAGTATGTCGGGTCATTTCGGTGACACCGAGTATTTTGACAGAAGAGGAATACACAGAAGAAACACCCTCTGAATCCTGTATGATGGTTTTGCCAATGGATTACAGTTCGGAGGAGGATTTGTATTTTCCATAGCATAGCATCTCGGATGGGACATGTAAACCTGGGTGGTGATTCTGAATCTACAGATGAGTCCCTAGACGCAACGATGGTTGACTCTGAAAAAAATACTCCGTTAAATGACTCTGAACCGCAGGAGATTGCTCAAGTGCAGTTAAGAAGCAGTAAGGTACTACCGCCTACACCAAAGAAAGGGATCTCTAATAAAGATAAGGAGAAAGAAATAATCATCAATGACGATATAATTCCTGAAGATCCCAAGAAAAAGAACACCTCAGCCAATGTGATAGATTATAATATCTTATCTCATCTGAGAAAAATCCCAGCACAACTCAGTATATACGACGCCTTGGTGATGTCAAAAGACCTTCGGGAGACTCTGATTTAGGCTCTCAAAGATCCCGAAAGATACGAGTATTTTGCTGAACGTAATTTGACTGAGGTTCTACAAGCTCGTAATGAGCCGTTCATTACTTTCTCCGAAGAGGACATGATGCTTGGGACTGCAGACCATAACCTCCCTATGTATGTTACTGCAGAGAGCAATAAGCTGATCATCAGTCGAATCCTAATCGATCCTGG
>NW_021343579.1:0-240 GCF_001605985.2 Dendrobium catenatum
CTGTTTGAACTCAAAAGAATGTGAACGGTGGACTTATGGGACCAGACTTGAACCAAATGGACTTAAATGAATAATGAAATTGAACTAAAAACAATCCCGAACTTGCAAGGACTTTAAATGAAATTGGGACTCGAACAAGACTACGAGAATTTGAAATTGAACTTGTGTGCTTTTGAACATCAAAAGATCTGTGAACTTGAACACTTTGAACTCGGCACGAGGACATTTCTTGAACTCGAA
>NW_021343580.1:0-1087 GCF_001605985.2 Dendrobium catenatum
TGAATTTTTTTTTTTATTCAACCGGCGGTTTGTGTCCTCCGGCAAGCCGCCGGCATCATTTGCCGCCAGAAAAAGCCGTCGGAAATTAATTTCCTACGCTATTTTTACCGGCGGCAAGAAAGCCGCCGGAAAATTAAAAAACCGCCGGAAACTGCTCAAATTCCGCCGAAAAAAGCCGCCGGAAATGTGTGATTTTCCTGTTGTGTCTGTTGTCTATTTTCTGTTTCCTGTAGTTTGTCTTGTAGTTTGTTTTAGTTTATGTTGTGTTATTTTCTTTTTCCTTTGTGTGTCTAGGACTCTCTTTTTGTGATGATAAAAGGGGGAGTAGGTTGTGGTAGGAAAAGTTGATATGCTTGTAATTTTGAAATTTTAATGAACTGCTATTTTTTTTTTAAGTTTTGTTTGCTATAATCAAAAAGGGGGAGATTGTTGTAAATCTATTTTCATGACTTATGTTTTGATGATTGACAAAAACTATTGATTCTCTTGGACTTCCTGTTACTTCTAACTTTTTAGGAATCGAAGATCGGACGAACAAACGAAGCTAGTTCAAGATTGCGTAGGTTTAGGGATAAGTTAGTCTGTACTTTGTTTTTTCTCTTCTTGAGTCTATTTGTAATGTTCAAAGAGACTGATTCTAAGCAACCCTACACACACACACAGTTGAGAGACTTAGAATTTCTATTTTTACCCACATCGGCCAGGACGATATTTACATCGTCCTGAACGATTAGGCTTAAAACAGAAAACCTAAATAAGGAATCTTAATTAAGGCAGCCATCATTAATAGATTATCCTGGATGATACGTGTATCGACCAGGATGATAAGCTCAAAAAAGAAATAAGTTGCCGCCATAAACAATTAAGGTATTTTGTATTTTTTAATAATCGGCCAAAACGATCATTGATCGGCCTGGACGGTATTCACAAATTATGCCTTAATTGATCAGAAAATCAAGGGAGTAATTATGAATGATTGATACGATCATATCGTCCTGAACGATCGCAGGATCGGTTAGGATGATCTATTCAAAAACCTTAGTTACTTGTGGACGATAAATATCGGCCAGCTCAAATTCAGGGCGAT
>NW_021343581.1:0-374 GCF_001605985.2 Dendrobium catenatum
CTCGTTTATCACTGAGGAGCTCAATCAAAAAGAAACTCGCAGGTGCCAACCAGGTTCACTCCCTGAGGAGCGACCTAAGAAGCAATTGCCAAAGTACGACCAAATTATATAAGCTCCCAATTGAAGAGCTCAATCAAGGGAAAAATTATTCTGTGCGGACCCTTGGACGGTGTCCGGAGGCCAATCAGAACGCACCATGTCACTTTTTTCTCGGTACCGGTGCTCGATGCCGCTGAGTACTGGGTGACATGACACATTATGGTTGATCTTCAGGCCGTCCGATGTCTGCACAGAATAATTTCTTCAATCAAAAAGGCACATACTTAGAGCAGATTCTACTAAAGAACTCGCCTTAAAAAGTCTTCACTTGCATG
>NW_021343582.1:0-328 GCF_001605985.2 Dendrobium catenatum
GTTTTTCTCATAGTTTTAGATATATCAAAGGTTGTCAATCTTGGTAAAAAATTCAAGAAATGCCAATACTTCGGGTTGATTGATTTATTTTTTATAATGATTACGGTACATCCATGTATAACATGAAAAGTACATCTATATTACTATTTCAATCTAAGATCAGATTTGTTCTAGTGGTGTTCCAAGAAATAAGAAATTGTAGCTCAAATTTATGGTAGAGGACAATACAAACTTTTATATCTCAGAAAATTAATCTTGAATCTTCTCTCATTTGTTACATAGACTTCACTCCCTATTTATGCCCGAAAATCTTAGTCAATATATGCAT
>NW_021343583.1:0-200 GCF_001605985.2 Dendrobium catenatum
TTTCCACCGCTCTTCCGATTCTGCCTCAGAAGGATATTAAGCAATTAATTGAGGACCAGGTAAGGGAGGCCTTAGCCCTTTCACAAGGAACCGTGTCTATTCCAAAGGGTAGACCTTACCCCTAAGAATATGACTTAGTTCCTTACCCAAAGGGCTTTGTGCCAACAACTTTTAAAATCTTCACTGGAATTGAAAATCCG
>NW_021343584.1:0-1115 GCF_001605985.2 Dendrobium catenatum
CATCAATTATTAAGAAATAAGACGATCATACTAATAAATAAAAAAAATCAAGAAAAAAAAATTAAATATCACTTTCAAATCAAAATTGAATTAGTTGATCAATTTGAATTCGGCTTATTTTATAAACATTTCAAAATTCATATCTCAATCTTTTATTAAACAGGTCCAAATTATTTGGGTCGGTCCAATCCAATGTCTGGTTAACATTCGGGTCATAACACCCCATCAGAGCGAGAAATTATTTTGTGCGGACACCGGACACCGGCCGGATATAATTGTGTTCGGAGTCGAATCAAAGCACATTACGCCCATACACAACACAAAGAGAACTTTTATTTGGTCCGGTGAACGCACGTAGAGCTACGTTCGGCCGGCACTAAGATCGCAGGCACAAAACGAGAAATACCGAGCAATACCAATAATAACGAGTGATTTATGTGAAGACAAAATAACAAGTAATACCGAGCAATACCGAGTAATATCAAAAAATACCGAGTTAAATACCGAGTTTTTTCTAGAAAAACTCGGTATTTTTTTGGTAATACTCGGTATTGCTCGGTATTACTCGGTATTGATCTTCCCATAATGATATTCCTGATTATTATCAAACAATATCTAACAATACCGATAAAATACCAAGTAAAAATTGAGTAACAAAGATGACCTGACTTGCGGTGATTCTACCCGAACGGAAATCCAGTGTGAGCACATAATAATTAATCCATAAGAGCAAGGCCCAGACGATATTCTTCTCTGCCACTGTAGTTTCTCTTCTGCTTGGTCGTGCTCTGTGCTTCTTAGAGCCGTTGGACCTAAGAGTTGCTCAAGGAAGCTTGTTTAGACGGAGCTCGCCGCGACGGCGACGTTGTTCCTGTTGGAAGCCACGACGGGGGCTCACCGCGAAGGTAACAATCTTTCTCCCATTCGCGCGCTTCTTCGGCTAAATCCCGTAAATCCAACTAACTTCAGGATTTACGGGATTTAAAGCAAAACGGAGAAGGGATGGGATTTAAGTTTCTGTAGGATTTTAAAGTTGTTATTTTTGCTGTTTGGAAGGATTCAGGCTAAATTCTGCTCAAATCCTGCATCCAAACAGCTGCGTACAAAATCAAGGT
>NW_021343585.1:0-461 GCF_001605985.2 Dendrobium catenatum
GAGATAGGTCTTGGTCTGGTGCACCCAATGCAGGTGGAAATTGGATCCAATTTGATCTGGGTTGGAGGATGGCTCGGGTTGTTCCAAACCTGCTCAGTTCGGGTCGATTTGGGCTCAACCCAGGTCAGGCCAGACCTTGGGCTTGAGGTGGGAAGTGGGTTTGGGTCTTGTGGACCCAATGCAAGTGGCAATTGGGTCTAATTTGGTTTGGGTTAAAAGATGGCTCAGGTCCAAGTGTTTTTGGCTACTTTGGGTTAGCCTAACTGTTGACCCAGGCTAGCCCAAGGCATGGGCTTGCTGGAGGAAGTGTGTTGGACCTAGGGCCACCTATGAGAGGTGTTGATAAAGTTCAATTGGGCTTAGGTTGATAATTGGCTCAATCCAAAGTGCTCTTGGGCACTTTGGGTTAGCCTAACTCTTGACGCAAGTGAGCCCAAGGGTTGGGCTGGTTAAGGAAGGTG
>NW_021343586.1:0-423 GCF_001605985.2 Dendrobium catenatum
GCGTATTCGTTATGCGTGTACGATCAAATTTAATTTTTAATTGGACATGAAAAATCCTTATCCGACATTTATCTGTGTCATATTGGAGGCGTATCCGTATCCGACACGTGACTTTACGTCGTGTTTTTGATCCTTTTTAAATTAAAATTATATTGTGCTCCTTTTAAATCTGTCTTCTTCTTTTTTTTATAACGGCCAAGGCTTCCAGCACCCCAGAAGTCTCTCACGGACCATCCAAAAGGAAACAGTACCATCTGAAGGACCCACCTCTAATAAACTGCACCAATGGTTGCCACCAGCGAGACAAATGGGGTGTGAGCCCCAGCCACATCATTGCCCTAATAACCATCGCAAATCTAAATCGCATAATACAATACAAAACCCAGAAAAAAAAAGCTTATCTTCTCCTTCTTCCCCTCCCAT
>NW_021343587.1:0-472 GCF_001605985.2 Dendrobium catenatum
CAAAAACTGCAAGTTTTCAATTCTGTACGCAGTGGATTGTCCCGTACGATCGTGGATCTTCCTGGACAATTTTACTTAAATGGTCGGAAATGAACCTTATGTATATTGATATGAAATATTTTCGTACACGCTATTCGTCCTGTACGAACCAAGTTCGCCCGGTCCGAAACGGTTATTACATAAGTCGGTTCACAAAAATTTTTAGGACGTAACCAACTAACATATGTCGGTTAAGTTTGTCTTGGGACGAATAGGTTTCATCTGGACGAATGGAGCGAGTCTCAAGACAGAGAAGGTCGTCCTGGGATGAACCTTAATTTTCGTCTGGACGAATAGAGCAAGCTTCAATACAGAGAAGATCATCCTGGGACGAACCTTAATTTTCATCTGGACGAACAGTCCATGGTGAGAATACAGAGACATTCGTCCCGGGACGACTATTAAGTTCGTCCTGGACGATTAGGACTTAGAA
>NW_021343588.1:0-2124 GCF_001605985.2 Dendrobium catenatum
TGCTTTCAAATGCTTGATTTCAAATTTCATAGACAAATTACTTTGGTATATTATTTATAAAATATTTTCTTTGTAACCAAGTTTTGATTGAATCATATTTTTACCCAGTAAAGTTTTTCTGAGTTAGATCTTTTATTTTTAAAAGGATGATTATTGCCTTGAAAGAAATCCGAGCTAGGGATTAACAAGATCGGATATTCTACATTTTTCAGATTTTTTATTTGTTAAACTCGTTTATCTTTTAAATCTCTAAAATTTAATTGTTTGAGAAATTTGATATATGGATTCTTTGTTAACTCAAAAAAAAAAATTCTTTCCTTCGTTTTTTTTTTAGCCTTTTTTTAATATTGTTGTTTCTAGCTTTGAATTGTGAGTCATTTATTTTTTAGGGTTTTGATCATCAACATATCGTTCCTGGCCGATTCTCATATCGTCCTAGACGATAGGACAAATTCTCTTCAAAATTCCATCTGATGATCTTTTCTGTGCTTGCTGTAACTCTTCGTCCTAGACGATAATCTATCGTCCTGGACGATATAATCGAACTCTGTTGCAATCATGATGATAGTCCTGGCCGATAACATATTTCATCCCGGCCGATGCATTTTATGGTCATCGTCCTGGCCGATACACTAGATCGTCCTGGACGATCCATGTGTCAGTACGTTCAAATCATTAAAATTGGCCCCGGACGATCCATTATTGGACAATCATCCTGGCCGATCCACTGTTCACGTGGCACAGATTTAAAACTTTTTAACTTCGGTCAGTACGATCAATTATTGTGCATTGTCCAGGACGATACACCTAATTGGCCCGGACGATCTGCTTTTTCAACGGTCGTCCGGCTTGACTCCTTGGGACGATCGCCTGTGTCTAATCGTCCTAGCCAAAATCTGATCGGCCTGGACGATCGGACTGTCTTTTTGACCAATCGGCCTATACGTAATTATTGTGTCATATCGTCCTGAACGATTCTACGATCGGCCTGGACAATATGACCATTTCTTTAAATTCTGGCCATTCCAGCCATGTTTTTCACCTCACACCTCTTCTTCTCTTATGTTTTCTTGCTAACTCCTTACTATGGATAGTGTGAAATGAGTTCGACAGGCTTCTGAAAGTTCCTCAAGGGCCACTCTGGACCCTCGATTCAGGGAGGCAGAGGATCAGACAGCTTACCATCGCTACAATGAGTGTGGCATTACCCTTTCCAGAACAATCAATCCTGCACACCTTTCGTATCCGGTAATGGATCTCTTTACCCACACTTCTCTTTGTTTCATACTTACCCTCGTTGTTCCTTTTTCTTCTAAACTTATGCTAGAATTTTATGAAAATCTTTGCATAAATTCTATTTTCGCAGTCCTGAACTCCTATGTGAATCAACGCCCGGTCGAGATCACATATCAGGAATGTGCAAAACTTTTACAGGTATCCACCACCGGGGATAAGCTGCACATAATCATTTCAGATCCTGATTTTGATTGGTCAACGGCAAACCATTTTCTTCGCCAAACCAACACACCCTTTCATGTTGGAGAGACTAGCTCTTTAGTCAAAGATGCTAGGACAATTCAGCATGTCCTTCGCACCTCTATTATTCCAAAGCCGGGGACCGAATCCACATCACTTTTCTACTTTCTTTGACTACCTTTTTCATCATGGCCTTGAGAGAATTTAATGCCACTGATCTACTCCTTCACTATATTGATCATTTAACAACTATTCGCGATCCAGGCCATAGGAGGAAACCCAACCTTGCTTTAGGACATCTCATAGCCTACATTCTTGAAACCAAATACAATCTTCAATATCCTGCTCATCATGACCTTCAGCCTCCTTGCTACTCAAACAATTCTTTTACTATCCTTCATAGTACTCGTCTCCACCCAATGGGGAAGGTTGGGGGGCTGGGGAGGAGGAGGCTCCCACTCCCGCTCCCATTCCTGATCCTGTTCCTCTCCACCTGCACTCACCATTTGATCAGTTAATAGAGAAAATTGATCATTGGGAGACCCGCTTCGATGCTTATGTTCCTACACAAGAGTAGCAATATTCTGAGAATATTGCCGCTACGAGTAGCACCGCACTGAGGACTTAGCCCATTTTGACAGCTACATT
>NW_021343588.1:2387-6246 GCF_001605985.2 Dendrobium catenatum
TTTTTACTCATATCGGCCAGGATGATATTTACATCGTCTTGGACGATCGAGCTTAAAATAGAAAATCTAAACAAGGATTCTTAATTAAGGCAGCCGTCATTAACAGATCATCCTGGATGATATGTGTATTGGCCAGGACGATAAGCTCAAAACAGAAAAAAATTGCCACCATAAACAATTAAGGTATTATGTACTTTTTGGTAATCAGCCAGGACGATCTTGGATCGACCTGGACGATATTCACAAATTATGTCTTAATTGATCAGACAATCAAGGAAGTAATTAAGGATGATTGATACGATTATATCGTCCTAGACGATCTCAAGATAGGCCAGGGTGATCTATTCAAAAACCTTAGTTACTTCTGGTTGATAAATATCGACTAGCACAAATTCAGGGCGAAGTGCTGGACGATCAGGATCAGACAGCTTGAATTCAGGGCGATGCTCTAGACAATTTTCCTTTGATTTTAACTGATCGGCCTGGACGATCATGAGATCCTCCTGGACGATCATGAGATCCTCCTGGACGATCAAGCCAATTTTCAATCGTCCAGTTTACATTCAGGGCGATGCTCTAGCCAATCTTCTGAGATTTGTACTGATCGGCCAGGATGATTTCCATATCATCCTGGACGATATAGTCGGCAACTTACAATTAATGAGCTCCTTTGAAGCTCTTCTATTTAATAGCTCTTGTTCAACATTTTGAGCAATCTTTTACTGCTGCCTTGACCTGAGAAGACCCTGAGGAGAGAAAGAGAGAGAGGGAGAGAGAGAGGATCTTGTGAGTGGAGCTTGTGAAGGGATTCACAAGGGTTGCTTCAAAGATCGCTCTGCTTCTTCTTCATCTAGAGTTTCTTGTCCGTGGAAGCATCGGTAGAGGCAAGGATTCAGCATCTGATTGTCGTTCTCTGCCAGCTTCAGGAGGAAGCAAAAGGAGATAGGTTCTCTGCGTTGTCAGGGTGGTAAAAGAGGTTCTTTGTAAAGGCTTCTCCGCCTAGGTGTGGGGGCTAAATGAGAGTCAGGATTGTAGTGCAATACTCGGAGGGCGCCTCCGGGGAGTGGATGTAGGTCGAGTTGACCGAACCACTATAAATCTCTGTGTTCCTGTTTCTTGCTTCCGCACTTTAATTTCCGCACTTATTTTTCTTGTGGTGTGATTTTGGTTTATGAGATCTTGAGTCAATTGTAATCTTTGGTGTGACTAATGCAAAGTAACCCTAAACACATACACACACACACACACACTTAAGAGAGTTAGAATTTCTATTTTTAATCAAATCGGCCAGGACAATATTTATATCAGCCTGGACGATCAGGCTTAAAATAGAAAATCTAATCAGGGGTTCTTAATTAAGGCAGCCGTCATTAGCCAATCGGTCGAGATGATACTTGTATCGTCCTGGATGATATGCTCAAAATAGAAAGAAATTACTGCCATAAATAATTAAGGAATTATGTATTTTTGGCAATCGGCAAGGACGATCTTGGATCGGCCTGGATGATATTCATAATTATACCTTAATTAATCAGATAAATCAAAGAAGTAATTAAGGATGATTGATACGATCACATCATCTTGGATGATCGTAGGATCGGCCAGGATAATCTATTCAGAAACCTTAGTTACTTCTAGACGATAAATATCAGTTAGCACAAATTCAGGGAGATGTGCTGGACGATCGGGATTGGACAGCTTGAATTCAAGGCAATGCCCTGGACGATTTTCCTCTAATTTGAACTGATCAGCCTGGAAGATCATGAGATCGTCCTGGACGATCAAGCCAATTTTTAATTGTTCACTTTACATTCAAGGCGATGCTCTGGTCGATCTTCTGAGATTTGTACTGATCGGCCAGGATGATTTTCATATCATCCTGGACGATATAGTCAGTAACTTGTAATTAATAAGCTCCTTTGAAGCTCTTCTATTTAAGAGCTCTTGCACAATGTTTTTGAACATCCTTAGCTGCTGCCTTGACCTAAGAAAACCTAAAGGAGAAAGAGAGAAAGGGAGAGAGAGAGGATCTTGTGAGGGGGAGCTTGTGAGGGGATTCATAAGGGTTGCTCCAAGCATTGTTCCACTTCTTCTTCCCTAGAGTCTCTTATCCTTGGATGGGTTGGGAGAGGTAAGTTCCAGCAAGCGATCAAAGTTATCTGCCTGCTTCAGGAGGAAGCAAAAGGAGGAAGGTTCTCTGCCTTGCCGGGTGTGGAAAAAAGAGGTGTTTGTAAAGGCTTCTCCGCCTAGCTGTGGGGGCTAAAGGAGAGTCATGATTATAGTGCAATACTCAGAGGGCGCCTCCGGGGAGTGGATGTAGGTCGAGTTGACCGAACCACTATAAACCCTTGTGTTCTTATTTTTTATTGCTTCCACATTTATTTTCTTCCGCACTTGTTTTTTGTGGTGATTTGGTTTGTATTCATGCTTTGCCTAAAAAATTTTTTAAAATACCAATTCACCCCCCCCTCTTGGTTAGCCTTTGGCCAGTTCTATAGGGCTTAATATCCCTAATGAACTTTCAAGTGGTATCATAGCAGGATTCTTAAAAACTAAGTTTAAAAACTTTTTGAATTTAGATTCATGGCTAACTTTGGGAATCGTAATACACCGAAAGGGTATTCTATTACCTGACCACCTTTGTTTTATAACATCCCATTTGATTTTTGGAAAACTAGCATGTCTATGTTTTTACAATCTACTGATTATCGCATGTGGATGTTTATTACGGATGGTTACACACATCCAATTGGTAAACTTAACGATAATACTGTTCCACTTCCTTTTACTTAATGGACTTTAGATGATAGGGATTTGGCTCGTTTGAATGCAAAATATCTTAATTATTTTTTCTGTGCTTTAAAATCAGAAGACTACATGCATGTTTCCACTTGCAAAACTAGTAAAGAAATTTGTGATAAATTGTGAATCACTTATGAAGGTACTAATGAAGTTAAACAATCCCATTTGAACATTCTCTTGCATGACTATGAACTTTTTTATATGAAATCTTATGAATCAATTTCTGAAATGTATACGAGATTTACTCAGATTGTTACTTCCTTACATGCCTTAGGAAGAGAGCTTTCGAATTTTGAAAAAGTAAACAAGATTTTACATTGATTGCCTTCCTTTTTGATGCAAAAATTACTACTATAACTGAATCTAAGGATTTGAACACATATTCGATTGACAACTTACTTGGCTCACTCATTGCTTACGAGCAAGAGGTGAATCAAATAAATCTTGATGTAGGTGAGAAAAAGAAAGAGAATATGGTAGCACTGAATGCACACAAATCTGACTCCGATTCTTTCGGTTCTGAGAGTGATGAAGTTACCTTCATCTCAAGGCAATTCAGAAACTTTCTAAAGAAGAAGCAAAAGCATCATTGAAGAAAATGTAAGGATAACAAACATTCTAAAGGATCTTATGATATTGTTTGTTATGAATGTATGAGGCATGGACATGTGAAAGCCGATTGTCCTACACTTCAAGATCACTCGAGCAAAAAAGAGAAATCCAAGTTCATAAAAGATAAGAAAAAAGTTTAAAAAGTGTTATGGGCAGAATTTGCATCAGATTCCTCTAAGACTGAACCGGAGGAAGAGACAACAAACCTGTGCTTAATAGGAGAAGATCATCTTGAGCAAAGCGATGATGAAGAGGTATATAAACCAACTTATGAATTATTATTTGAAATTTGTAAGAAAATTCATGCTTCATACAAAAAACTCAAGAAGACTCATGCTAATTTAAAGTTAGAGCTTTTGAATTTACAAAAAGAAAATGAAATTATTCTCAAAGATCATTCTACGATTGATTCAAATCATATGACTCTACTTGATGAATTTGATGA
>NW_021343589.1:0-428 GCF_001605985.2 Dendrobium catenatum
CTATAGCTAGACTTGAAGTAATTAGGATTTTGTTAGCCTTTGCATATTTTAAATGTTTTAAATTATTTTAAATGGATATTAAAAGTGTCTTTTTGAATGTGGTGATATAAGAAGATATTTAAATTAATCAATCTCCATGTTTTGAAAATTCCAAATTCCCTAATCAAGTGTTTATATTGAAAAAGATAATTTATGGATTAAAATAGACACCTAGGTCTTGGTATGAGAGGTTAAGCACTTTCCTATTAGAGAGATTTTATGTGAAAGGAAGTGTAAACACTACTCTCTTTTTCAATAGGATAAGAGATGACATACTCATTGTTTAAATATATATTGATGACATCTTGTTTGGATTTATAAATATAAATCTTTTGGATAATTTTTTAAAAATAATGAGTACAACAACAACAACAACAACAACATCAAGC
>NW_021343590.1:0-307 GCF_001605985.2 Dendrobium catenatum
CGGAGTTCCGTTATGGAAACGTGAAGGACGTGCCGGATGCTGTGGATTGGAGGAGCCAAGGGGCTGTCACTCCCGTCAAGGATCAAGGCCATTGCGGTACAAAAAAATCACAATCAATTAATTAAAAAAAAAAAAAGGTGTTGGAATTAGGGGTGCAACGGAGTCAAGCCCGCTCGCGAGCTGACCCGAGCCTGACTCGGTAATAGGCTCGACAAGTCGAGTTCGAACGTGATTTCGAGCTCGATAGGTAATTGAGCTTGAGGTCAAACTGAGGTCCGCTCGACTCATCAGCTTGTGAACATGACTG
>NW_021343591.1:0-1306 GCF_001605985.2 Dendrobium catenatum
CACAGAATTGAGGAAATTCATCAAAAACAACCTCTTGGGTATAACCTAAAGATTCAGATCCTAACCACACATGTTTAGTATAGGATTTAGTTATATCAAGTTCCACTAAAACCCGGGCATGTGCATACTTCCTGATTTAGTTATATGATTATTATTTCTTAGTAAGCTCATTTGTTAAGCTAATGAAAATCTAGAAAAAAAAGCTCCCTAATAGCTCAATATAACTCATTTGTTTAAAGCTCAACAGGTTTATAGTAAATGAATTCAAACATGAACAAACAACCGTTTCAACTTAGCTCAATTTGTTTGCAACCCTAATTATATATATCACCTAAAAAAGTTATTCCCTAAAAATTAATACTCCGTCTACTTTCTCTAAGCACATTGTTTTCTATTATCTTGCTTGTCTCCAGCTCCATTCTAGTAAATGATTGTCGAGGCCTCCATCCTGCCTCTGCCTGTTGGGGGTGGAAGTAAACCATGCAATGAAATAAACAATAAAATGAAATATTGCAGAAAGTAAGAACACCATAATTTAATATGGAAAAATTTAAAACTGGAAAAAAACCACGTACCACACTACACCGAGAAATTAACTATGAAAATTGGGAGAAAGTTGTACATATCTCTCTTCTCTCACTCCCTCTTTGCTTTTCTTCTTTCTTAAACCATTCTTATACAAGAACAAATAAAAACATACAATTAATACAGCTAAGAGACACCACTCTTAAGAAAAAAACAAGAAAGAAAAACGATCCAGCTAGCCTCGCAACATTGCGATGTCGATTCAGAGCATCGCTATGTTCAATACTATGTCTCTAGTCTTCCTGATAGAGTCACAATGCCAGATTTTGAGTGTTGCATTGCTCTGCTCTCTATCCTTTTTTCCAAGCGAACTATACAGTGTCAAGGTGCTCGAGGTACACAACACTGAGGCGCTTGGGTACGTAGCCCTGGGGTGCTTTGAACGCAAAACATAATTGAGACAAAAACAAAACACCATTATTTTTTGAATAATAGGTAACACATATATAGCATGAAGTCAAAGATAATTATTGCATTGTTAGTTGAAAGAAATAGAAAGAAGATCAATCATAGACTGTTATGAAGATATAATTTTGATAATAATTAATACTTAACAACTATGTTTACTTATAAGTACACAGAATAAATAGAGAAGGAAGAAAAAAAAATTAAAAGAGAATAAATGTATTTTTTTTTCAAATTTATTCTCTTATAATTTAATAATATGCTAAACTTTGGTAAAATTATTTACCACTTTTCTAAAATAAAAACATAAGGTAAT
>NW_021343592.1:0-202 GCF_001605985.2 Dendrobium catenatum
GAATTATAAGGGTTGACCCGTCCCTCGCTTTAGAGGTGGTCGAATTACAATAATTTGGAGAGGTAGTCAAAGGTATGAAGACGGTCGTACAGATGTTCGGCGGCAATCGTCGGCCAGGCAAAGGTCCGACGGCCGGGAGAAGGTCTAGCGGAAGGCAGCGGCCTGGCGAAGGTCCGACGAAGGTCGGGCTGAAGTCCGGCGT
>NW_021343593.1:0-385 GCF_001605985.2 Dendrobium catenatum
AAAAAATTATAAACATTATTACACAAATTAAATTAATTTTGATTTATTTTAAATTAATTGAAGTAAATCTTACCTTAATTTGATTTATATTTAAATAAAAAAATTTAATAAAATATATCCGAGTCGGGTCGGGTTCGGGTTGACCTAGACCCGAAGCGGGTTGGGTTCAGGTTTGAAAAACCGACCCGTTTGCAAAAGCGGGTCGGATTCGGATCGGGTTGAATAGTATAGGATCAATTTCGGATTAAATCCGAACCTGACCCGTGATCCAATTTTGACAGCCCTACTTCAACCCTCTAAAAAATAAATCAAAGCAATAACATTACTATTACAAACGAAGATAAAAAACTTTCATCATTGCGGATAAGTAGGGCTGCAAACGAAC
>NW_021343594.1:0-252 GCF_001605985.2 Dendrobium catenatum
AAAAACATAAATTGTAAATGAAAAGTACAATAGATAGGTGATCTTTGGACTCGGTTCCTTTTCTTCTAAGATCTACTTAATGAATGTAAAATTTGTAGAGTAGCACTGAACAATAGCCCTACTCTTGACGTTTTATTTGAAAATTTTTAATGGTTCAAGTCCATTAGAAAAATGCTTGGAATGTGACCCAGCGACATGCATGAAAGTTTGTTGTAGGCCTTGAGGACTAAGTTCTATTAGACTTTTGACATT
>NW_021343595.1:0-202 GCF_001605985.2 Dendrobium catenatum
TACTGCATGACTATGAACTTTTTTGTATGAAACCTATTGAACTAATTTTTTATATGTATACAAGGTTTACTCAAATCGTCACTTTACTGCATGCCTTAGAAAGAGAACTCACTAATTATGAAAAAGTTAACAAATTTTTGAGATGTTTGCCTTCTTCCTTTCATTCTAATATTACTGTAATTATTAAATCTAAGGATTTGAA
>NW_021343596.1:0-230 GCF_001605985.2 Dendrobium catenatum
GTTTTTCTAGTCTGTGTATTTCTGCTGTTTGTTTCCTATTTTATGTAGTTTGCTTGTTAGTCTTTGTTTGTTATGATGTTTTCTTTTATATCTGGACCCTCTTTTTGTGATGACAAAAGGGGGAGTAGGGTGCGGTAAGAAAAATGGTTGGGTTTGTAACTTTGAAATTCTATGGACTTTTTGGATATTTTCCTACTTGTGTTTGCCTCATCAAAAAGGGGGAGATTGTT
>NW_021343597.1:0-204 GCF_001605985.2 Dendrobium catenatum
ACAGATTGCATGAGGCTTTCGGGAATGAGCTAACAGAATTAATTTCTTTGGTTCCTTTGATCGAAGAAAATCAAGTTGATGAAATGGAAATTATGTACAAATTCTCTGGGAAATCAATTTCTGCTTTGATTTCAGAACAAAGTTTCTTTTATGAGGAAGAAGATGCATATTGGAGATGGCTTAAAAAATTAAAATTGAAACCAA
>NW_021343598.1:0-378 GCF_001605985.2 Dendrobium catenatum
GCATAAGCATGGAAGAATGAAGAGTTTAAATCACCATATTTGAAGCATTTAGCTTTGGCCCTTTGTTTCCACCAAGTATTTAATCTAGCAAGAGTAAAACTAAATTTAGAAATTTTGTTTCTAAGGATCAAACCTTTGCTGATTGGAAACTGTTGTTCTGAATCCTCCTCTAATTGTAATTCTTCAATCTCCTTCTTCAGCTTCTTCTTCAATTATTCAAGCTTTTGATGTTTGGCTTTACTCCAAAAAAATAAAGCATTTAAAACTCTTCTTAGCCTTTTGTTTAGAGCTTCCATGTCATTACCCCTCATGGTTTAGCCCAGGAATTTCTAACAATTGTAGCTGCTGCTTTATAAGAAATCCATACATCTTCAAATC
>NW_021343599.1:0-445 GCF_001605985.2 Dendrobium catenatum
TGCCGTCTCAAACGAAGTCTTAGGCTTCATTTAGGATAGCTTTGTTACTGCTTTTTAAAGATGCTTGCCGTTATAAAGTTTTTTTTTTTTACTATAAAGCTTCTTTAAGAAGTAATAATACAGCGGTCCTTTGGGACGGCTTTTTAATGTTTATTGAATCAGCTTTTTAGTATAACAATTAAAAATTTTGCATTAGAAAACTAATTCAAGAAGCAGTAAAAAAGCCATTTGAAATGAAGCCTTAGGCTTCGTTTGGGACGGCTTTCTTCTTGTTTTTTAAAGCAGCTTTATAGTACAAAATTTTTAATTTTTGTACTATAAAGCAGTAAGAAAGTCGTTCCAAACGAAGCCTTTTTGCCTCATAAAGCAGTTTTCTAGTATAAAAATTTTAATTTTTGTATTAGAAAGGTATTTTATGAAGCAGTAAGAAAGCTGTCACAAACGA
>NW_021343600.1:0-431 GCF_001605985.2 Dendrobium catenatum
CACCCGAAACTTGGTATTGAGCACTCGGTATTGCTCGGTATACGTCCAGATTTCTGATTTTGTATCCGGACGTAAGAATTACTCGTTCATATGACCTAGGAGTGCCCCTCTCTTTGGAACACTAAAGGCCCGTTGACCACCCTCTCCTCCTATCTTTGTTCAAGTGAGCAATTCTTTCTTAGGCTTAGATCATATTAAGAAGCTTTTACTCCAAAATAATTCATCCAACTAGATCTGAAAGCCATCTATGAAATGTTTGCTCTCATCCTACTCCTTGGTGGTCTCCACAATAGTTTTGATCCTCATTGAAGACTCGTCCCATATTGCAAGCTTAGTGGCAGGACCGCTAATCATCGAAAGAGGCACCCATTGGGTCAAAAATAAAGGATCAATAATATTTATATTTCCTATCTAAAAATTATAAAGGAACT
>NW_021343601.1:0-273 GCF_001605985.2 Dendrobium catenatum
TCCCCCTACCTTAAGCCATGAGAAGATTTTAAAAAGCAATGTAACTTACCATTAATAATAACAAAAAAATAATAATACTCGATGTTATTTCTAATAAGATTAATGAACTGCATATTAAAACCTAATTTCTTTAAAATGACATAAATAAATTCCAAATTGAAATTATCTTAAGCTTTAATAATATCCACTTTGAATTATATTTCCACCAGCAACCTTAGTATGCAAATCATGAACTTATTCTTGTGCAAGTAAAATATTGTCAAATATATATCT
>NW_021343602.1:0-231 GCF_001605985.2 Dendrobium catenatum
TATAGTTTTTTTTTGTTTAATAATATGTGCATTTTCTGTAACTTCTACTTTGTGCATATTCTGTAGCTTCTGCTCACATATTCTGTAACTTTTATATTTTCTTCTTCTTCAAAAAATGAAGTAAACAATCTGACCATAGCGCAACCATAGCACATCCTTCCTACATGATCTTAAAAGGTGTCGGTCGGCTGGGCAATTCATGGTTGTGGGATTCAATAAATCTTTTGACAT
>NW_021343603.1:0-298 GCF_001605985.2 Dendrobium catenatum
TCAGAGCAGGATTCATAAAATAAGTTTTTAAAAGCTTTTGAATTTTAATCCATGGCTAATTTTTCAAATCATACTATTGCGGAATGTTATTCAATCACGATACCACCTTTATTTGAAAATATTCCTTTTGATTTTTGGAAAATTTGCAAGACTACTTTCTTGCAATCGATTGATTTTCGCCTGTGACGTATAATTTTAATTGGTTATTCATCACCATCATGTATTATTAATGGAGTTAAAATTGATATTCCTTTTAATAAATGGAATAGGGAAGAACAAGTAAATGTTCAATCTAATG
>NW_021343604.1:0-218 GCF_001605985.2 Dendrobium catenatum
TTTTTAAACTAAGTATCATTTAAGTTTGAATTAAGTGATTAACCAAGCAAAAAAAAATTAGCCACTTTTCTATTTAAAGTAAGTTGTCCATACCAATTTCTATCATCATCATCTATTTCTCGTGTTTCTTTCCTAGCAGGTATCAAGAGTGATATTTTGTCAAAAACTCTAAATATTTAGACGTTTTCATGGACTTTTTTTTTTTTTTTTTAAAGTAA
>NW_021343605.1:0-250 GCF_001605985.2 Dendrobium catenatum
AATTTTAACATAATCTTCACCAAATGATAAAACAATCTGACCACTGATATTGCGCACAACCTAAGACAAAGAGAAGTGTTGTGATGGGCACATCAAATCATGGAAGGTTTATCAGAGGCGTAGCTGACGATCTACGACCACGATTGAGTCGTTGTTTTTTTATTTATTTTATGTATTTTCTTATGTCGTTGTATTTGTTTTATTTAATTTCCAGTTTTACCCTTTTATTAAGGGATGTCGTATGTAAGCC
>NW_021343606.1:0-329 GCF_001605985.2 Dendrobium catenatum
ATAGAAGAATGTGACTTAGCACAACTAAATTCTAAATGCTTAAATAGTTTCTTTTGGGCTTTAAAATCTGAAGACTACATTCGGGTTTCCATGACTAATGAAGTTAAGCAATCAAGACTTAATATCTTGTTACATGACTATGAATTGGTTTGCATGAAACCAAATGAATCCATTTCTTTTATGTACACAAGATTCACACAAATTGTCACCTCTTTGCATGCACTTGGTAGGGAACTAACGAATGCTGAAATGGTTAATAAGATTCTTTGTTGTTTACCTACTGCTTATAATACTAAAATTACTGCAATTATAGAGTCTAAAGATCTAAA
>NW_021343607.1:0-261 GCF_001605985.2 Dendrobium catenatum
CTCATTTCAGGGAAGCAGAAGATGAAGCTGCTTACCACCGTTACAAAGAATGTGGGATCACTTTCTCAAGAATCATCAATCCTACCCACATCTCATACCCGATAATGGATCTTTTCGCTCACACCTCTCTTTGCTTCATTTTGTCTCTTTCTTTCCCTTTCAATTCAGAGTTTCTTCGAGAGTTTTTCGCAAACCTTCGCATCAACCCTACCTTCACAGCAGTGTCCTCCTATGTGAATCGACGCCCTATCGAAATCACAT
>NW_021343608.1:0-272 GCF_001605985.2 Dendrobium catenatum
TCTCTTCTTCTTCCCTTCTTCTTCTCTCTCTTCACTTTCTCTTCACTTCAGTCCCCTTTGTGTAGAATGAGGGCTCTATTTATATTTTTTCTGGAGTGACGTGGCTCGTAAATAGGTGTGAGATCATGAGCGAATAGGGAGTGTTTTGAATGGACGGCCGATATCGAATCCTTTGATCATGCACCGTTCATTTGGCATTTGAAGGCCTTAATGATGTCGGAATTCGGCGATCTTGGGCTCGTTGGATTCCTCTCGTTGATCCGTTCGATTTG
>NW_021343609.1:0-835 GCF_001605985.2 Dendrobium catenatum
CACAGATGATGCCAAACTTTTGCATCCTGAAATATTCGCAGTGGTAGAGAAATATAAAATTTAATGTCTTAGCTTTGTATGATGATCCAACACAAAAGCAAATAAAAGAGAGGGTGTAGCGTTCATAAGAGAGTGGCATGCCTATAAATGGGAGGAAGATTAAGGGCATATGGGGGTGGTTTGGATTGACAACCAATGTTGGATCCCTTCATCATGGACCATTTACAAGACATTTGAAGGTCTTTATGATGTCAGAATTCTGTGATCTTGGGGACATTAGATTAGTCTCATCGAGCAGCTCGGCTATAATCATATCACATTTAAAATGCTGATAGTAATCCAAATTGTGGTTAAAACTCCCAATGGCACTTTGGGCTCTTGATTTGGACCCATTTGGGCTCAAATTGAGTCAAATTCTACGTCATCAGGTTCATGTTTTCTAGAAGTTTAGTTTGATTATAAGTTTGCTAAAATTGGAGTTTGAATAATCTCAAATTATATTAAGAAAGTTTTTAACTTACTTTTGCTTTGAGATTCGTGCCCGGTCAAGATAATATTTGATGATGTATTAGTTGCCCCCCAATTTTTAAATCTCAAAGCTTATAGAGTTTGAAAATATATGTTGCAGCTTTTGGGGAAAATTTTATGTGATTTTGAATTCAAAAATATTCCAATCCTGAGCCTAGAGGTTTAGAATTGATTTTAAAAGTGCAAAAATTGAGTCCAAAACATCAAAAAATGGTTCGAGGGACCCTAAAAATGTTTGATGTGGCCTATTTGAACTAAAAATTGGATCAAGATGCATACTTGTAGTGAATTGGCTGGCTGGCAGCAT
>NW_021343610.1:0-288 GCF_001605985.2 Dendrobium catenatum
GATCCTCCACCTATTTATGGGCCATGTCATTCCCAAAATCTATAAATAGAACCCCCTCTCCTCTTTAAAGGAACACCTCGGAGTGGAAGGAAAAAAGAGAGAGATCGGAGATCGCTCTTGCTTCATAGCCTCCTCGACCACCGCCGGAGTTTCGCCGGATCACCACCTAACGCCCTGTGCTCCACAGGACCACCGCCTAACGCCGTCACTTTGCCGGACCACCACCTGACGCCCTGTGTTCCACCGGATCTCCGCCTAACGCCCTGAGCTCCACCGAACCACTGCCTA
>NW_021343611.1:0-210 GCF_001605985.2 Dendrobium catenatum
CGATTGATTGAACTGATAGTATTGATTGATAGACACTACTACGATGATTGGATATGGACTAGAAGCACTTGCTGATTTGATTGCTGAGACGTATTGAGTTATCGATGTTTGTACCGCTGTATTGATTATCGATTATTGATTTCCGTACTGCATTGACTATTGATTTGATTTTTGCTGGACAGACTTGATTTCATTGACTCTGGATTTCCG
>NW_021343612.1:0-233 GCF_001605985.2 Dendrobium catenatum
AGATTAATTTTCTAGTTTTTTTTTATCATGTTAAAATTTTTAAATAATTAAATTAAGAAATGAATAAATTATTGCTAATTTCCTTTTTTATTGTAGTGAAACTGATTAAGATTTAGAAAGTCTAAGTGGCAAATATTTTCAAATGACAAGTCAAATATTTGAAAATAAGAACGTTTTTTATATTCATTCTTATCGACTACGCAGCAGCTTCGTCTTCTCTCTCAGTTATTAGT
>NW_021343613.1:0-1251 GCF_001605985.2 Dendrobium catenatum
TTTCTCGTACAAGTTATGGTTTTCTTTTCGGTCTAATTCTAGTCTTTGGGCTCAATTCATGCATGCTAAATATTGTAAAGATAAGCCCGAAATCTGTTGCACTTACAAAAACTCTGATTCTGTGGTCTGGAAAAGAATTTGTAAGATTAAATGGGAAGCTGATAGTTTGGTTCAATGGGGTCTTGGGAAAGGTGAAATTTATTTTTGGCAAGACAACTGGTTAGGTTGTAGTTCTATTGATAATCTGTTAAATACTTCCACTTTGATCAATACGAAGGTTTATGAGTTCTTTAAAAATGGCAAGTGGAATGAAAACAAACTTGGTGAGTGTATTCCTTCGAGTATTATCTCTATTATTTTGGAGTTGCCTTTACAATTACAGTGTAAGGATAGTATTTTATTTAAACCCACTTCTAATGGAAAGTTTAGTCTTAAAAATGCTTGGGATAATTTTCGTATCAAGAATAGTCATTCTGTTACTTTTTCGGCTATCTGGAATAATAACATTCCTATTTCATATTCTATTTTGCCTTGGAGAATCATAAAAAATTTTATGTCAGTGGATACGTTACTTATGAAAAAAGGGTTGTGTATTCCCTCCAAATGCCACTATTGTTGTAATATTGAAACGTTGGATCATGTCTTTATTAATGGCATGATAGCAAAGAAAGTTTGGCTTTTTTTCTTTTGTATTTCTCATAAAGATCGCAATATAATGCAAGATGGTATTTCAAATATGTTGGATTCCTGGGTGATCAATTCTAAAGGCTAGAAATGAAGCTAAACATGAAGGGGTTCGTATGGATGCTCTGTGAATTATTGATAATATTAAATACAAAGTCTTACAATTGTATACTTTGAGAATGATATCTGGTAAGAACTTCAAAAATTATAATTCCTTGGCTCTGTTTTTCGGTATTCCTATGGATTCTGTTGATTTTAGAGCTATGGAGAAATTAGATAGATGGGTGAAACCTATTTTTCCTTCTGTCAAATTGAATTCTGATAGCTCGGTTGGTTCCAATATTGCTGGTATGGGAGGTATTATCCTTAACTACAAGGGTGATGTTATCATTGCTTATGCTTCTCCATTAAACCTTTGTAAAGTCCTTTTTACTGAAATGATGGGTTTATCCTATGGGCTTGAATTATGCTACAGAATCTGTTTCACTAATGTTGCTATTGAGGTGGATGCATTAAGCTTAATTCAGTTGATTAACAAGAATAGTATGTGCTACCCGGATTTCTTTT
>NW_021343614.1:0-1209 GCF_001605985.2 Dendrobium catenatum
TACAATGCAAAAATTTTAGGTTTTAATTAATTATATAATATATTATATACAAAGGAGTACAAAAGATATATTTATATGTTAGCTAAATAAATAGATTAGAGTAGTAAGGATTTTTCTAAGTGAAGTGTATTAAGAATGAAGATCAAAAGGTGCTTTTATTAGAAGTGGTTATTCAATAAAGGTAATAGAGATATTTTACTAAACTTCTTAATGAAGATTATGAGAATGTGATTGAATTAAGTGATCTTATAAACCTAAATGAAAATAAAGACATTTGTTTTTATCAGCATATTAGTAAAACCAAAGTAAAAGAGACTTAAAAGATAATGAAGGGTGGAAAAGCTGTTAGGCATGATGATATTCTAATAAACGTGTGGAAATACTTAAGAGATGAAGGAATTTCTTAGCTTATTAAACTATTTAGTATTATTTTGTAGACTAAAAAAATGGCAGATGACTGGAGAACAAGTGTGTTGATTCTAATGTTTTAGAATAAAGGTGATGAACAAGGTTGTGTGAATTATATATTCATGCCATGTAGGTCTACTATAGAAGCTATACATTTATTAAGATCTTTAATATGAGAAGTATATAAAGAATAAGGAGGATCTATAAATGATTTTAATAGATTTAGAGAAAGGATATGATAAAGTTTCAATAGAAGTGTTATGAAGAGTTATTCGTAGAAAGGGGTTAATAATGCTTATATTCAACTCATTAAGGATATGTATGCAAGAGTTGTTACTTCTGTTCAAGCACAAGGTTGTTTGACAACGTATTTTCTTTTCAATTGGATTATATCAAGCATCATCCTTAAGCCTGTATCTTTTTTATTTAGTCATGGATGGTCTCACAAGACATTTGCAATAGGTTTTACCTATGTGTATACTTTATGCTTATTATATTCTTCATGTTTATAAGATTTGAGAGGGAGTAGAAAGCAAAATTGAATTATGGAGGTTAACCATAGAGTCTAAAGGCTTTCCTTTTAGTAGATAAAAAACTTGATATTTTGAGTGTAATTTAGTAATAATAGATCTAGTGGGAAGATTGTGACTTTGGGTAATCAAGTTATTAATAAGAGCACATGTTTTATATATATTGGGTCTATTATTCAGAGTGATGGTGAAAAAAATAGGGATACTATTAATAGAATTAAAGTTGGATAGTTAAAGTGGAGGAATGCATCGGGCTTTTTGTGTGATAGAA
>NW_021343615.1:0-455 GCF_001605985.2 Dendrobium catenatum
GATAGATATTGCAATTCTTTATTCTTTGAAATTTTAAATTTACTAAACTACCATAAAAATTTATCAAAGAAATAATATTTTGAAAATGATTTTATATTTATTATTGTTACAATATAATAAATAGAATAGTCCATGATATTAAAGTTAGATCATATATTCATTTTTTTATTAGATGTGACGATGCTTTTTACGATTTTAGATTTTAAATAAAGAAACATTTTTCTTTGTTAAAAAGAATAAAATAAAAGCATTGAGTTAAGTTTTTTTTTTAATGTGCTTCATATAGCTGGATTAGGTGTATGACTAGTAGGTTAGTGGCATTGATCGTTGGTAGATACTATAGACTAGTGATCCTAGCTAAGGTTAATGAACTCTAGGGCTCAAAGGATTCTATGGATGATCATGCCTCAACCTAGCCTAGTAGAATGAATATTTATGTGATGATCCTTTTGGGG
>NW_021343616.1:0-456 GCF_001605985.2 Dendrobium catenatum
AGTAAGCCAAGAAACTCCTTCATCTCCTAAGCATTTCCTCACCTCTATTGGAATATCATCAGGTCCAACAGTTTTTCCACCTTTCATTTTCTTTAAAGCCTCTTTAACTTCAGTTTTACTAATATGCCAATAAAAACAGAAATCTTTATTTTCATTTAGGGTGCTAAGATCATTATAGTCAATCGTATTTTCACAATCTTCATTAAAAAGTTTAGCAAAATATCTCATCCACCTTTGTTGAATATTATTTTATAAGAAAAGTATTTTTTGATCTTCATCCTTAATACGCTTCACTTGAACTAAATCCTTACTACTCCTGTCTCTTTGTTTGACTAACTTATACATATATATTTCTCCCTCCTTAGTATTTAATCAATTATATAAATCACTAAAAGCTAATGTCTTTGCATCACATATTATTTTCTTAGAATCCTTACGAGCCACTTTATATATTTC
>NW_021343617.1:0-274 GCF_001605985.2 Dendrobium catenatum
GTGAGCTTTTACTTGCAAAACCTGCTACCCTTCTAGAAGCCATGGAATTTACTAGGTGTCATGAATCCAAAATCTAAGAATTTTCTTTATTCCACCATCCTCTTAGCATAAAAATTTTCCTCGCTATCAGAAAAATCCTATACAAACACCTACTCCAATATAGCCCTTTTTCCCAATCCTCCATCCCCTTGACCCCATCAAATCTCCACAACCCTTGTTGACCTGCTATGCCTTGCAAAAAAAAAAAATCGAAATAAAATCTTACCTGTCCGGC
>NW_021343618.1:0-350 GCF_001605985.2 Dendrobium catenatum
CCCTATGTTCAACATTGATTACTAGTAGAAGTTGTTGGAGGAATTTTTATTAGGTTCGGTGTCCTGACGTAGCTCTACGTTCGGACGCCAGTAAAATGGTGCCACGTGTTCTTACTCTTTACCGCGCGGCCCACGACCTGACCCGGATCGGACCCGGGATTGCTATGTATTAAGTGATTTGTGCAAACCGGGATATTGCTAGGTATTGCTCGATATTGCTCGAAAATAATTAGAAATATCATTCTGTCAAGACTAATACCCCAATTTTGTTAGGTATTGCTCGGTATTACTAGGTATTGGTCTTGACAGAGAGGTATTTCTCATTATTGTCAAGCAATACCTAGAAATAC
>NW_021343619.1:0-209 GCF_001605985.2 Dendrobium catenatum
AAATATTTAAAATGCCCCCTATCTCGCAGGGACATTTTAAAATGAAATGAATTTGGAATATAAGATTTAAAATATTCATTTCGGGATCTCGGCATGTAGCACGATGTCGACCCAAATGAATATTTAAAATGCCCCTGTCTTGTACGGATATTTTGGATAGGCTTTGTATCTTTGAGATTTTAAATATTTATTCAGGGATCTTGACATGC
>NW_021343620.1:0-993 GCF_001605985.2 Dendrobium catenatum
TTTGGGCCAGTGTTGAAGATGGATGGACCGGCTGGTCCGGTCCATCAGAATCATTGATGCAGGAGCTATAGATCACATGACACACTTCATTACCCACTTCATCAAATACACTCCTTGCTTGAGTGATAAGAAAATCATCAATGTTGATGATTCTCTTATCAAAGTAGCAAGCCAAGGAGACATATCCTTATCTCCCACTCTCACTCTAAACAATGTGTTCCACATATCTAAATTATTCACAAACCTAATCTCCATATAAAAACTTACTAGTGACCATAACTGCCAAGTCCTATTTAATCATACTTCTTATTTATTTCATGACTAAAGATCGGGGAAGAAGATTGGATTTGCTAAGGAGAAAGATGGACTGTACTAACTAGAAGAGCAAAACAAATCGATTGTTATCAATAATGATTATTTTTTTATCCCTATTTAATAAAAAATATTATTTGGCTTCATCATTTTAGATTAGGACATTCATCTTTTGATGTATTAAAAAGCATGCATCCAAAACTTTTTTGAGTTGAAAAAATGAATTATTTCATTATGAACATGTGAGTTAACCAAGCATAAATGAGTTTTTTTCTAAACAAAAATGAAAGATGTCATATCCCTTTTACCTTATGCATAGTGATATCTGTGGACCCTAAAATATTCCTAATAGTTTAGGGGCCTGATGGCTTGTATCTTTTATTGACGACTGCACTCGAGTCTCTTGGATCTTTCTCCTAAAAAATAAATTTTATGTTAGCATTATAATTCCCATTTTTCACACCATGATCTAGAATCAATCCGGGGTGAAAATAAAGAAATTTCGTTCCGACAATGGCAAAGACTACTTTAATGAAACCCTATCATCTTACTTTCAAAAGTTATGTATCATTCATGAGTCTTCCTGCATTCACACCCTATAAGAAAATGGAGTTGCTGAAAGAAAAAATGATCACCTTCTTGCCTCCACCCAAACACTTCTACAGTGTATCCAAATCCCGA
>NW_021343621.1:0-2723 GCF_001605985.2 Dendrobium catenatum
ATATCTGGGCCGAAGAAACAAAGGGGGTTCGAGAGTCGGAGGGTTTGCGGCAAGATGTGGAAGAAGAATCAGAGCAAGGGAGGAGGTGTCGTGGGATTTGCGAGTAGTTTCAACGGGAGAAGAGCAATCGAAAACCTTGCGTTGGTTCGATATTTAACAACGTCAAAGAGCAGCGATCGAGGCTTTGCGAACATGAATCCCAGAACGGCGCCAAAGGAACAGTGATCTAGCGGGATTTGAGCAGGATTTCAGCAATATTTGAGTAGTATTTCGGCTATATTTGAGCAGGATTTCAACTGTATTTGAGCAGGTATGCATCTATTTCTTTATCTCATTTCATTTTATTTTAATGGCTGCAAAGGTCAACAATTAGAAAGGTTGAAAGAATTTGTTAATTTGATACCAAACTATTAAGAACATGATGCTCGAGTTATCACAACCTGAACCATGGAGTTGATAAAATACATTTATTTTGAAAATATAACCAAAGAGAATAATTATGCAGCTTTTGGCTTCTTAAATTAATGATTGCTTTCATGGATTTGATTTAAAGGTGAAAAATTTAGTCTTTATGAACCTATGAAAAGAATCCAAGACTCTTACAATGCATCAATAATTAAATAAATAAAAAATTATATATGATATAACATTGAAATCAAATAATCATGATAAATGAATAACAAAAGTTATATAAAAGATAATATAATCATTTTCTTGAATATAACCAAGAGAGAGAAAAAATACCTATTGAGCTTTGCAAAATAGAACCCAAATCCAAAACTTCTAAAAAATAAAAATAAAAAGGGGCATTTCAACTGCTTCACTTACATACATCAAGGCATCTTTTTTCCTCTTTTATGCATACATAACTTTCACATATCTAACGATTACTTAAGGAAAACAAGTGCAAATAGGAGCATTCAGACATGCAAACATAAATTTTTTCTTGCTTTTATCTTAAAAATTTAGGAATCCAAATTGATAGGCAAAATCCGTCACAATAGACTAAAGTTTCGTTTAGGATAACTTTTTTATTGTTTTTGAAACAAATTTTTTGCAAAAAAAATTTAGTTAAAAAATTTGTATTAAAAAATTACTTTAAAAAACAATAAACTGTCCAAAACAAAGTCTAAGTACACTAATTTTGAGCATTAAGTGATTTTTAAGATTAAGATTTTTTATTTTTACAATGAAACCTAAGTACATTACTTTAAAAAGCAATAAATAAACTATCCCACCAGTTATAATTTATTTTTATCTTTATTTATTAATGACTTTATTGGATTTAAAATGATGCACATAATTCACTCAGAGGTTCACAGCATCGAATAATTTATTTTTTTCTTTAAGCATTTTTTTAAACGATTTTTAATATTTTTTTTAATTTATTGAAATTTATTAGAATATTTAAGAAATAGGAATGTACTCCTTGTAGGCGTTAATTCCACCAATCAAAAAATAAATTACCCACTTTAAGCATTATTATTTTTATTATCATTTTCCTGAGTTTCCATAGATTCTTATCCATACTCTTTAATCTCCCTCACCACTCTAAGATTATCTTCAATTATTAAAGAAGGTTTATAAATCGGCTGTAAAATAGACCCTAAAAAACTGTACCTAAATTTAACTTCACAATTAACTGTTCATTAATTTTTAAAAATTTTAGATGAAACTTATGCCGCGCGCAGCACTATCAGAAAAATAATAATACGTAATATATAATTGATGTATAATATTATTACCCCATTAGTAATTAACTAATTATATATATAGTATATATACTAACTATATATATACAATTATATATATAATATTAATATCATTTTTTATAAAAAAGGGACAATTAACATATTAAGAATGGCTTAAGGGCCTAAACAAAACTTTACAAACAAGGCATTTGTACACCAAAAAATGCGATAAACTGGTCCAACACCCAGGATAACTCTACGACTCCTCTACAATGATAGGAGCGTTACCACACAGAGAACAGATTTCAAGTCCCACAACTCAACCTACAACACGGACCGCATGTAATCGTCTATACTTTATTGCAAGCCTCCAAGCTAATTAATAACACACATCACAAGCCCTCTATCTTCAAACTTTTTACATATTCATTCACCCCTACCCACACAGTCTTTCAACATCCTCCAGCCCAATGAAGTCTCTCTGCCAACCCCCCAGCCACTCCCTACATTCACAGACCCACCGACGTCACTCCCCTTGTTGCATACGTAAGTCAAGGGCTCTCCTTCCCCATCCTTCCACACTGCTCCAGCCTACCAACTCACTCATAATGAGCTCCCTACGACTCACTCAATGAACAAACTACTACCAATACAGTTCTATAAGACAATCCTAACTGACACATTTAAGACAAATACCCCCCCCTAGGCACCTCACGCATCATCACACTCTAACCCAACCACTCCGCTAATGACAATCAGTCATATTTACGCCTGACAAGTGGCGCCCCCCATGCCACAGCCCACACGTCTCCCTCCACTTCCCTCTCTTCACACTCTTCCCTCTCTTCATACAAGTGTCCTCAGCCACCCCCCCCACTGCACTATAAGCTTTCCCTGCCACCATATCACACTTACCTCACATGTCAATGTTGGGACCATCTTAATTTCCCCACCTCTTCTGAAATGCGCAGGTTGTTGCACTTCGCCTCTCATCTCCCGAGATTCGCTCACTCTCCTTCTACAAATCTTCCC
>NW_021343622.1:0-289 GCF_001605985.2 Dendrobium catenatum
TGAAAAAATTAGCATTTCTTTTTCTAATTTGTTTCTTGATTTAGATATTGGATTATAAAGTTTTTTATCCTTTAAAAGAACTTGAGCTTGGATTAACAATTTCTAAATTTTAATCTTTCTGGGTTATGCATTGCCAATACATTCATTACTAAGTTTTTGAATAAAATGAAGAGGAAACTTTCTCATTTTAAGAATATTTTTTTCACTAGATCAGGGATCATTTTGCTTTTTTTTTTGTTATTATAATTATTTGCGCGCCTCCTCTTTTTGATATTGTCAAAGGGGGAGA
>NW_021343623.1:0-293 GCF_001605985.2 Dendrobium catenatum
GAGTGAGAGAGAGAGAGGGACAAAGAGAGAGAGAGAGCAGGAAAGAGCAAGTGAGTGCAAGAGAGGGAGATGGAGAGAGAGAGAGAGCGGGGGAGAGAGAGAGAGAGAGAGAAAGAGAGAGAGTGAGCTAGTGAGAGCAAGCTAGAGAAAGAACACGAGAGAGCAAAAGAGAGCAAGGGACAGAATAAGAGAGCGAGAGGGAGAGAGAGAGAGAGAAAGCAAGAGCAAGGGAGTGCAAGAGAGAGAGAGAGGGAGAGAGAGAGACAGAAATGGAGAGCAAGTGAGAGCAAGCT
>NW_021343624.1:0-354 GCF_001605985.2 Dendrobium catenatum
TATATATATATATAGTGTTCCTAACCTAGGGGTAGATCTAACACCCATCACATCCATCCACAGAGTGCGAGAAAGGTAAGTAAACACACCAATTTCATCACAACATGTAGTGAAAACCTCGAAAAGGCCATCACACATCAGAAAAAAGTAAACACCGGCCTAGCCTAAGTCTAGAAGTACTGCCCTAGCAAACAATTCTATGTGTGTGTAAGGCTTGTGTGACTTTGGATGAGTCATATGTAGGATAGCTAGTTAAAGTTGCCCAAAGTTCAGGTTTATTGTAGGCTAGAAAAGAAAGTTTTATTTAAGGTTCAAATATTAATGAATTAGGACCCATTTTTATTAATTTAGTTT
>NW_021343625.1:0-211 GCF_001605985.2 Dendrobium catenatum
CACCAATTAATTAAGAAAAGTTTAATTCATATATTTTTAAAGAGTGAAATTTTTATCAAAGAGTAAGGGTATTATCTTTAAGAATGAAAGATTTACCTCTTGATTATTTGACCCAGTCAAAGCGACATACGGGACCAAATTTGAAAATTCAGTAACAAGTAGATTGACTCCATATAAACCCAAAAAGTTTAGGGATTTAAAATTTTGCTAA
>NW_021343626.1:0-1309 GCF_001605985.2 Dendrobium catenatum
ACAGTTGAGGCTCTTCTTTAGGGGGAAGGTCTTGGCTTGATGTACATCATATGAAGTAAATTACATAATGAGAATACAAAAGAGTCACTGTTGACGAATTCACTTGGCCGGAAGGGGCATAGTTGGCGGGCGACGAAGATCGGAAGGATCGTAGTCGGTGGACGACGTAAGTCGGAAGGATCATAGTTGGCGGACGACGGAGGTCATAAAAACCATTATCGGTGATGGAGGTCGGGAGGATGACGTAAGGTAGAAGTCCAACAATGGACATAAGTTCAGCATCGAATAGAAGTTCGACTAATGTCCGTCGATGGCCAGAAGTCCAGTTGGATTTTTGGTGACGGGCAAAAGTCTAGAGTTTGGCAGGAATCCAGCGACAGGTGGAAGTCCATTATAGGGTAGGAACCCAATGATGAGGGGAAGTTTGGTGTTGGATAGAAATCTGATGACTAGCGAAGGCTCAACATTGGGTAGAAGTTTGACGCCAGTCGACAACCGAGCAGAACTCCTACGTTAGATGTCATTTAGGCAGAACTCCGGTGTCGGTAGTGTCACGACCCGACCCGACGGGGACGGATCCCGCCCGAGCCGGATCGCAACAGAACCTTCTTATCCAGGATCTGGCTTTGGAATTTGGTTACTGAACTGAATCTTTCAAAATAATTAACTCAACAGACACGCAAACATAGAACAACAGAGCTACTATAAGTCACCAAATGCAGCGGAACAAAACATCTATATTTTCTTTCTCCTCAAAACAATCATCTACAGATACAGTACATGGCTTTTGAACAGAAAGAAAGACAGAACAGAAAAGCCATGACTGTACAAAAATCAAAAGGTACAACCAATACCTATACTGATCAGACTCAGAAATCTACTCCTGGACTTCCTTCCCTTTCCCAGAACCTGAAAATCATCAGAAAACAAGGGTGAGCTCAACAGCTAAGCAAAGCAACAAACCTCCAATCTAAGCTCTCAGAATCCAAAACCACACTCATCAGACAGAAATCAGATCAGAAATCAGAACAGAATCGAATCACGAATCAGAACATAATCGAAAATCAGAACTTATACGGACATATATCAAATCAGAATCAGAGTCGTACAAATTAGAATCAGAACGAATTAAATCAACAGAGTCAGAATCGTACAGAAATCAGAAATTCAGATAATATCAGAACAGAACTGTACGGAAAGTCGTAATACAGAACAGAATCAGACAGATATCAAATCGAACATATCAGAACGAAACAGAACAAATCAGAACAGATACGGACAGATATCAAATCAGAATCAGAGTCGTACA
>NW_021343627.1:0-209 GCF_001605985.2 Dendrobium catenatum
AACAATGAGGTATAATCGCATCCCACCATTCATGACTATCGCATAAAGATAACGAGTATAAAACTAGTTGGGATGTTCAATAAAGATAAAACTATGCTTGTATAACATCACCCTTTGATCAAAACTTGTGAGATGCGTTACTACTTTGATACTAAACATTATAGAAGAAAACTATTATTAAAAAAAGATGATTTTCTAAAGTCTGTTAT
>NW_021343628.1:0-382 GCF_001605985.2 Dendrobium catenatum
CCAGCTTTTGGAATAATAGAAGATCTAAGAATGTGCTTGATGATTCGAGCATTTTTGGTCATTTTAGAAACTCTAGCAATATGATAATCTAAGCCATTTCCTCTAATCACTCTATTGATTTCAAACCACTTGAAGGTGTTATCGTTAATAAGGGTGTGGGCTCTAAAACCTTCAGTTCTTAAGTTGAAAAAAGCACCTAAGTCATGCTTAGTGATTTCAACTTTTTGTTTAAAAATAAAAGAACTGACAGAAGAGTGGTTGGAGTTGAAACTCATAATTGCTAGGAAGTAAAGGAAGGTCTGTTTGTTGTAGAGGTGGATAAGAGTTAGGATAAATCCAAACTGAGTGGAAGCAAAATGATGCATTACCTTGAAGTTTATCT
>NW_021343629.1:0-453 GCF_001605985.2 Dendrobium catenatum
CTTGGAATCCCTCTCTAACCATGTTCTCCCTCTCTGTGATTCTTACTGAAAAAAGGACTTGATTGATATCTAAAACGGGCTCCAAAAACCTCTGATTTTAAAAGTAGCCGTTACTGTTCGTACAGTACGATTCCACATCGTACAGTACGATCTTCATAAAAAGACTTCGTCCTGGTACAAAGATGTACGAATAGTTCAAAAACAATTCATACTGTATGATATAATATCATTCGGTATGATCCAAAAAATACTATTCGTACAAAAGGATGGTCTGGATGACCAGATGTCGTCTATATTCATCGTTTGGTACGATCACTATCGTACAGTACGATGAGACAAAAACCAAGAGATCATCCAGGACGATATCCGGGACGTTCAAACTTCGTCTCTGTTCATCGTATGGTACGATCCAGTTTGTACAATACGATGTTCAAAATATAATTAGGCCTGGAT
>NW_021343630.1:0-273 GCF_001605985.2 Dendrobium catenatum
GGGTCCGACGGGTAAGAGGCTTATGCGCATGATTTCTTCTTTCATTTCTTCTCAATTTTGATTCTATTGGGTATGACATGAAGGTCAACAATTTTATTTGAGGTATCTTAAATATGCTTCCGGTTATTGTATATAAAACTTGTAATGCTGGGATAGTCTGAATAGGCTACTTCCTACTCACCTGATTATGATAGAAGTAGTTTAGAATGGTTGTTAGTAAGAAATATATCCTTTCATATTCTCCCTCTATGTAATACTCTAGACTAACTATTG
>NW_021343631.1:0-340 GCF_001605985.2 Dendrobium catenatum
TGTGTGTGTGTGTGTGTCTTTAATTATCAAATAAAAATAATAAAATTTTTGATAGAATTGATTTATCAGATAGTTTATCTAGAGTAGATATGAATAGCTCGAGATGACAAAACTAGGGCTTGTGATTAAGTTTCCCCTTACTATCCTCTTTAAATTTATTGAGTTAAAATTCTGAAACTTTAACCAAAATTATTGGTATTCTTAGCTATGCATTTAGTGTCTATTGACAAGCCTTAATCGAAGGTTCTGCCCGATCATTGAGAGGGGTTAATTAATCATAGGGGTTTACGCCTATGAGAAACGTTAAATCATATATCAAAAAGTCTTTATAAAATGAGGG
>NW_021343632.1:0-376 GCF_001605985.2 Dendrobium catenatum
TTGTCCAAGTGTCACACCCCGATGTGCTTCCTGCAAAGTTGACTTAAATTTTCCTCGAGTCACCAAAGGTAGCAACTCTCTTGGTGGAGATCTTCTGGCCTCAATCACCATTGGCCTTTGATACTTCTTTTTCATTAAACCCTTTTCTTTCACTGTTTTCAGGACCCTGTGCACTTTGGCGGACAAAGTCTCAGGTTCTTTCTTCTTTTGAGGAGCAAGGGCTTGGGGTTGTTGCTCCCAAAATGATTGTTTAAGTTCACCAGTAGAGCTGTTCCGTTTTACCCATTTCAAATTTTTAAACTTATTCTGAGTAGGAACACTCGCTTCCGGTTCTTGAGCAGGTAGCGTGGATGGGTGGACTTGTAGCATCTGCTGA
>NW_021343633.1:0-323 GCF_001605985.2 Dendrobium catenatum
TCTTGATGCTGTACAGTTCGAGTTCCAAGTACAAGTTTAAGTGCTTGTTTTGAATCTTTTGAAGTTCTTTGAAGTTCAAATTGATTTGATTTTGGTTCCAATTTGATTTCATTTTATTTGGATTCTGATCTTTATATATCATTTATGTTTGGTTCAGGTCCTCTGCTCGTGTTCAATCAAGTTTGACGGTCCACAAGTCCACAGTTCATTTGAGTCCACATTTTTGTTCTTTTGAGTTCAATCAGGTCTAGGTACGAGTCTCATTGGATGTGCAAATCAAGTCCAAGTACGGTCCGTCTTCACCCGAAATTTCGGCGGCCTCC
>NW_021343634.1:0-615 GCF_001605985.2 Dendrobium catenatum
AAATACGTATTATAGCTATATCCAATTAGAAATTTGTCACGACAATTATATTTAAGAGCTCCGTCAATTATATCTTTTAAGATTTGATGCGTCATAATCAATTGCAAGATATACGACATTTGTCTTCCTTATGACTTGCATCATATTCGTCTTCATCTTGATCAACATCATAATCTACTATCATGTAAGTGTCATAACCATCTTAGATATATATGACGTGTGTAACAATCTCGCTCGTATTGTGGCGATCTCTAATAAAATCTAGTTACAACTTTTGCGTAAGCTACAACTATCTCTCTCATGACCTTATATGCAACACAACTTATTTTGTGCCATTATCATCTCCAATATGACAAATAATGCAAGCTCACCTGTGGCACATCCATCTTCCTCAAGACACTCACCAAGATCGCCATCTCCTGAAAGAATAAAATCTCATATACTGCCATGCATGTTTATCATAACTCAAGTTGTTGCATACTTTCTTACATTTAAAACGAGCTCATCACACATATAAGGACATATTGATAACTTCAAAGGAATTTTATTTTATTGTCCAATAGGAATTTTTATTAAAGTCCCTCCGAGTGCATTGAGTTGGACCTTAAGCAATGC
>NW_021343635.1:0-937 GCF_001605985.2 Dendrobium catenatum
AAAATTCCATTTCGCTACTTTCAATGAAAGCCGTAAGTCCAGTCTTTAGGGGTAATAGTTAGATAGCAACCTAGCTCTAAACCCCTTAATTGGGCATCTTAGCCTATAGGGCTAAGTTGTAAGACCCACCATTCAGGCTACTTCTAAGTGAAGCAGTAAGACCCATGAGTTAGGAAAGTTTTAAAACGAACGACTCTATAACCAAAACTTAAATCCCTTTGGGCATCTTAGTCTATAAGGCTAAGTTGTAAGACCCGTTATTTGGGATACTTCCAAGCGAAGCAATAAGACCCGCTTGTTAAGGAACTTCTAAGTGAACGTCCCTAAATCTAAAATTCAAATCCCTTTGGGCATCTTAACCTATATGGTTAAGTTGTAAGACCCGCTATTTGAGCTACTTCTAAGTGAAGCAGTAAGACCCGTGTGTGTTAGGGAAGTTCTAAATGAACAACCTTATAACCCAAAAACTCAAATCCCTTCGGGCCACTTAGCTTATGGGGCTAGGTCGTAAGACCCATCACTAGGCAACTTCTAAGGAAACATAAGACCTATCCAACCAAAAAAATTCTTTGGGTAACTCCTAATTGGAGCTGTAAGCCCCAAACTAAACAAATTAATGGGCAACTCCAAATTGGAGCTGTAAGCCCCAAACTAAACAAATTAATGGGCAACTTCTAAGGAAGCCATAAGCCCCAACCCAAACTAAAATAAACTAAATTAAAATTCACACATCTCCACTTCAGTCTATTCGGGATCCCTGAGAGGAGGCAACCCATGGCTGCTAATCAGATTCCCTGGCCTAGACACTACAACCAATGGTTGTTAGTGTTGATAAATTGAATCCACGGTATGCCCGGGATGACGGAATCATGGGATCTTGATCGGGTGTACCTTCATCTCCCCATAACTAAATTTAAATCTATGTTACACATTCACA
>NW_021343636.1:0-216 GCF_001605985.2 Dendrobium catenatum
TGAGGATGCAGTGCTAAACCTAGAGAAGCTTAGTCTTCTAATAAAATTATTTTGTAAGCCTTTTTTAAATTTTATACATTTCTGATTTGGAGATTTTTACTAGTATGCATTATATTAGAAACTAACTAAAATTAAAATTTAATTGTATTAGTTTTAGAAGCATAATTAATTCATAAGTGCAAGGCCACTTAGGGACCTCTCAAGATATCGACCTTA
>NW_021343637.1:0-205 GCF_001605985.2 Dendrobium catenatum
CCTCTCGAATAGAGGATCAATTGTATCTTGCTATTTTACATTTCCCTTTCATCAAATAATACAAATTATCTACTGTTTTCATGGCTTTGTGCGGATTTTTGTGTAGAAGCTCACTGTTTTCCGAAGATTGATAGAAAATACTCGAGATCATCTGATGTGAAACAATCTATGTGAAAGTGATTTGCTTAAAGAAGTTTGCACGTTT
>NW_021343638.1:0-782 GCF_001605985.2 Dendrobium catenatum
AGCAGTTCGGGACCTATACGCTCAAGATTGGATTTTTTCCAATTTTCAAATCGCACAAAAATTTTCCCAGGAGCTATAATGCATATTTTTGAACTTCTGGAACATCTACGTCCGAAAATAGGTGGGCAACCAATGCGTCATCAAAATATTATCTTGATCGAGCATGAATCTCAATGCAAAATCAAGTTGGAAGCTTCCAAAATTAAAATTGATGCCATGTGAACTCCGATTTCAGCAAACTTATAGTTGAACTGAACGTCTCAGAAATACGAACCCAACAACACCAAATTCGGCTCAATTTGAGCCCAATTGAGTCCAAATCAAGGACCCGAAGCACTGTTGGAGGGTTCTAACCGCAATTTGGGTTACCAAACGGTTTCCAAACCTGACGTTCTTATAGTTGAATCGAGCGGCTCGACGAGATGAATCCAACGGGCGCAAGATCACCTAATTCCGACGTCATTAATACCTTAAAATGCCTAACGAACGGACCACGATCAAGGGATTCAATATTGGCCATCCATCGAACTATTCCTCATTTACCCTTGATCTCTCACCTATTTACGAATCATGCCACTCCAGAAATCTATAAATAGCCCTTCATTTCTCTTAAAAGGGGGACCCCAAACAAGAAGAGATGGAAGAAGAGAAAGAAAAGATGGAAGAAGCTCCTCCTCGACCACCGCCTGAGTTCTGTCGGACCACCGCCTGTCGTCGTTGCTCCGCCCGACCACCACCTGAGGCCCTGTGGGCTCCGAAAATTCGGCCTCGGCCTCCGCTCG
>NW_021343639.1:0-419 GCF_001605985.2 Dendrobium catenatum
GTCATCATGATATCTACTAGCGGATGACTGAAGCATTCTCATCATGAGATAAGATTATTGCACTAGGGGAGAATTTATGGAATCATGTTTTATCATTTTATATTTTTTATATTTTTTTTCTTATATTTTTGGATGCTATATAAGTCTGTTTTTCCATGGCCCTTTGATGTAAAATAATCCATGAATATGTTTATCATAGGAAGTTTCACTCCTTTGGTTTCCACTTGTGTTGATCTAGCTCTTTTGGTGGTTAATTGGGTACTTATTTTCACCATTTCTGCTTATTAGGCTTGGCCCAACTGTTTTCCTATGATGGTTATTTATGGAATCATGTTTTATCATTTTATATTTTTTATATTTTTTTTCTTATATTTTTGGATGTTATATAAGTCTATTTTTGCATGGCCCTTTGATGTAAA
>NW_021343640.1:0-868 GCF_001605985.2 Dendrobium catenatum
AAGAAAAAATTTAATTATCTACTAATTTATAATATCAAAAGTTTTCATTTTTAACTCATATTTTTTTAACATACAACATAATTTTACTACAAATAAGATAAAAATTAAATCATATTAATTTATTATTATACTTACAATATTTTGTTATTAATTCTTCTATAAAAAAAATCTCAACTTAAAAAAAAAAAAAAATTAATGTTGGAAAATTAATTTATTTTCTTATCAAATAATAGATTTATAGTGGGGGTCATGCCGGTAGGGCTTGATCCGACATTTTGCTTTTGAAACTCCGTTTTGTGACGGAATAAGCAGAAGCAAAAAAAAAAATTGTAACCACTGAAAAAATGGAGTTTAGCGAAAAGAAATTATGGTTAAGCTTTTATTCCAAACAGTTACGATAATTAGTTTCTACTTATTCAGACGGAGAAGGAAAAAAATAAGCCTAATCAAACGAGGCATAAAAATAGTACCAATGAAAGTACTCTTTTTTCATTTACTTTTCTTTTTTCATATCATTTTTTATTTACATGCACGGGTACATTACAACCCCAAATAGTATCATAAGGGTGTGTGCTCTATCTTTTAACATAAACATGCAATCATTTTTATATATTAATTTCATTTATTTATCATTCAAATTTTTTTATTATAAATATGATGAATAATCATGCTAACATAAATCAAATTAATATGATCATTCACAAAAAGAAATATTAAAATTTTAATATCAATTAATTCAATAAAATTAGACTAAAGAAATCAAAGTTATTACTATAATTTAAGAGCATGAGTACTCACCTCAAAATCTTATGACTGGACAATCTACCTTAATTATCACTTCGATGCAGCCAACCTAACACCTATATAA
>NW_021343641.1:0-209 GCF_001605985.2 Dendrobium catenatum
CTGACCCGTTTTTAAAAACGGGTCGGGTTCGGGTTGACCGAATAGTACCGGATCAGTTCTGAATTCAACCCAAATCCTACCCATTGACCCGAATTGACACCCCTAATCCTATAAAAGTACATCTTTCATGACTTATTTTGTGAAGAATCCGCTAAGTTATCAACGATTTGTGTGGAGAAAATTTTATTGGAACCGTACGATATAATTGA
>NW_021343642.1:0-1476 GCF_001605985.2 Dendrobium catenatum
TAGGATTCCTATAGAAATAATCAAATAGGACCTTGTTGAATACCTACATCTCTCCACTAAAGGGATTCAATCACATGACTTAGCATCTAAGAGCTATTATGATTGGACCTATTAATTTTACACTTAAGAATACTCCCTTAAATCAACACCAATCTCTCATCCAATCAATTAACTAAAATGCCTGAATCATTTAGCATGTTCTTCACAAATTTGTTCTTCTTAAGGCTAGGATTAGAGTCAATATAACCCCACTTCTTTCTATCACCACCTATATAATCATATCTAGCACTACAATTGATGAATCCCACATGATTAATTATTATTTTCAAAACCTTACTTGCTTTCACCTATAAATAACCCAACATAAGCATAACCTTACATTAGAAGTTCTAGTTGCCTAAATCTTATATTAAAAGTATAAAGTTTAGTATCCCACACTAACAAACATGTTCTTAATCTTTTACTCTGATGTCTTCTTTCAAGTTTTCTTTCATCTTTTTTTTTAAGACTATAAATTTCATTAAAGAATCCTGTTTTCTTTCGTCGACACCACGAGGATGAGCCCAAAGAAGAGCACGAGTATGATGAGGCTGTGGGAAAAAAACCTCCACCACCACCTCCAACTCTAACACTAGTACCATCTATAACACCTACCCATAAGTTATATGCCTATGAATATCATGGAATGACCTAATTAATCATAACTACATTCAACCACTCAATATGAAGAGACTTCACATCATTGGGCATGGCTTCTCTAGAAGCATGAGCTTTTTCATATGCATTATGAGTTGCATCAACTACAATATTAGGATATTTAGTAGAAGTGTCAACAACAGCACGATGTGCTCCAGTAGTACAACTACAAGATCTTGCAACAATATGAGGCAGATTTAGCCTAGTTTAGTAACCCAATTTCTACTCTTCACCAGTATTTCCAGCCACCAGCTGATCACGGGCCCTCTTATTTAAAATTTTTGTACTCTATCATAGTTTCCATGTGTTTATCTTCTTGCGCCAGTTTATTTTTTATTTTTTATTCATTTGTCTCTCCTTATTACTGATGTTAAAAGAGGGAGTAGTTGTTTGGTTGTACTTGTTGATATTTAATATAATTCGATTTTGCTTTTTCCAATGTTTATGCTTCTATATTTAAAATTTAAAAAATTTTATTCAAAAAAAATTCTCCTAATTTTAAAATTATTTACTTTAATGAGAGGAAGATTAGGATAATTTATAATAACTTAACAATTTAACCAATAATATTTATCATAGTTAAAAAGGGGGAGGTTATTGGAATCTGAGATTCCAAGCTTATGATTTGATGATAACAAATATTATTGATTATTTCTTTATTTCTCCTAGTAACTTCTTTTGTGTATATTAATAATTTAGGTACGTCATACACAACAAAAAAATTATTTTGGGCTCAAGACTAAGTTCTATAGGATGGTATTTGCAAGTCTGTAATTTTTT
>NW_021343643.1:0-1348 GCF_001605985.2 Dendrobium catenatum
ACGATATTGAACACCATTATTTGATATGGACACTCGAACTTTAAACCTGTCTCAATCTCAATCATGATTTTTCACTTTTTGAAAATATCAAACACATCTAACTTGTATTTTAAGAAGTATATCCATACCTATCTATTATGATCATTAATAAATATGACAAAATAGAGAGAACCTCAAATAAAAGAAACTGATGCATAACCTCATACATCAGTATGCACTAACTCCAGTTTCTTTGACTTTACTTTTGAACTAGTTTTTGAAAACTCACATTTGTTTCTTGTCATACACACAATTTTCACAAAAATTAAAATTTAGAGATTTTAAATCAGAAGGTTTTTCTCTAGTAAGAAGTGAATGCATATATTTCTTACTCATATGATTAAGTCTTTGATGTTAAAGACCTCAATCAATATCTGAATCAGCTACTCCAATATAATATGATCTTTTATTGATAATATGCAAGGTTCCTTTAATACTGCTATGAGTTATAACCATAGCCCCTTTTATCATCTTTCACTTTAAGCTGGCTCACAAAAACTAAATTCATTTTCACACCAGGAGCATGTATAACATCCTCGAGTCTCCAAGTTAACCTCTCTGTCATTCTGATATCAACATCTCCATATCCTAAAATGCTATAAGACTCTCCCAGATACACTTTTGCCCAAATCACCTTCTATGTAGTTCTTGAACACCTTCGTAGGACTTGTGTGAAATGAAGCACCTAAATCTGTGACCTAAGATCCAAAATTATCTTGAGAAAAAATCAGAGAATCTGATTGAAACTCTTCTGCAGATACATTTGCAAAGTGTCTTTTATCTTAACCTCCCTGCTAGCCTTGTTTATAATTGTATAGTCATTATTCAAGCGACCATTCTTTCCATAGTTCTAGCATACAACTTTTCCTCTATATGAAGTAGACTTTCCTCTCTTGGATTTAGATCTCTCTCTACTTGGATTTCTCTCTAAACCCATTTCTCTTGCTTCAACATTCAGAGCATAATTTTAAGATTCATTGTTCGCCTTCCTATGAGCCTCTGATGTACAACTTCTTCTAATATAGCAAATCTTTAATTTGCATCCTCCAGAATGCAAAGTTTGAACTGTTGAACTTGTCAATCTTGAATCTTGCTTCATCAACCATTACTCCCACTCAAACTAAAGAACGGGACTCTGATACAAATTGTTGGAAAGTAAACCATGCAACGAAACAAACAAGAATTAAAAAATTATGGTGCAAAGAAAAGAATATCAAGATTTAATGTAGAAAAACCTGAAACCGGGCAAAAATGAAGGAGCCACGCCACACTAAGAAATCCACTATGAAAATTGGGAGAAATAGTATAG
>NW_021343644.1:0-217 GCF_001605985.2 Dendrobium catenatum
TTTCTGTCCTTGCGAAGAAAGATACTAAGTTCGTATGGGACGAGAAGTGCCAAAATGCTTTCGATGATATTAAGCAATACCTTTCCAACCCGCCAGTTTTGGCAGCTCCAATTCCGGGAAAGCCGTTAATTCTCTACACCGCAGCCTTAGATGAGTCTTTAGGTGCCCTGCTAGCTCAAGTCAACGACGAAGGTAAGGAGAATGCTCTCTATTATCT
>NW_021343645.1:0-303 GCF_001605985.2 Dendrobium catenatum
ATAAGATACTAAAACAAGCTAGCAACCTATTGAAGCAAGAATTGCCCAGAACAAAACAAAAAGCCCAGCCAATGGAGAAATAACGGACAGCAAAGAAATAAAAAGGAAACAACACAGCAAACCTGCAATTACCCATGCCTAATATAAGGTAAGCCAGATTTATCTAACAAGATCATACCAAGAAGGAGCGGATGCAAGCTCGTAAGACTTAACTCCTCATAATTAGAAATATTGCTGCCACGTTTAGCTAACCAATCAGCGCATACATTAGCTTCCCGAAAAATGTGAGAGATAACAAAATTA
>NW_021343646.1:0-1200 GCF_001605985.2 Dendrobium catenatum
TGGGATAAAGGCTTGAGGTTGTTGTTGTTGTTGTTGCAGGGAAATTCATACTTGCTAATGCTGTTTTTTTTATATTCATATATATCTATCAACTCATTCACTAGGTCCTTTGGAGGTGTTGAGTGAATTCAATAAAATGTGTTTGAATTTTTTGTGGCATAAGCTTGATGGTAGTAAATGACTTCATTATGTTTCTTGGGAGGTATTGTGTAAATCCAAGAGGAGAGGTGGTTGTGTGTGGAATTATGTTGTTTGCAAAGTTGGCTCTTTGAGAGCCAAGTTGGCATTGAACTTCAAATATAAACCTGATTCTTTGCTCAATAAGACATTGGTTTCCAAATATGGTGATGATGTCTTCTATTTTGATCCAAAGAAAGGTGCTTCGTCTACTTGGAAGATTATATTAGATGGAACTAAGAATCTTCATCCATTTATAAGATGGAGGATCTCCACTGTGTCTAGGATTAAAATTACTAAAGATACATAGATTTTATATAAATGTATTGATAGATGGACTACATTTGTTGTTAATATAAATGAAGAGTTTGGATGTCTTGCATGTTTTTAAAAGATGGTAAATTGGATGAATATTGGTTGAAACAGTTATTTGGATAGCATTTGGTAGATCTTGTGTTCTCCGTTCCTATTTTTTCAGAAGATCAAAAGGATTCTTTGGAATTATATTTCAAGTGTTCCAGGAAGTCTATTTCTGCTTTAGCTTTTGAAAAGTTGATTAAAGATGGTGATGAGGATGATCATTGGAGATGGATAAAAAACTTAAATTAATACCTGCTGTTGAGTTATTTTGGTGGAGTCTGAATAGGAATGCTTTTCCTTCTAATAGTTTTCTGGTTAATAGAAGACTTATGGAATTTAATGGCTGCCAAGGGGCTCTTTAGAAAGTCAAGATTTTGATCATGTTGTAGGTAGATGTTTGAAGATATCTTAAGTTTCTCTTTTTCTTAGTAAATGGGGATTCTATTTTCCTTTAATTGGATCCCTAACAGAAGGTATAAATTCCCTTTAAAACTTGTTATTTAAAATCCTTTTTATGTCATTTGTATTTTTTAGTTGTGTATTGGTGTTAAAAAAGCAAAATTTAGTTCATGGAAAAATAGAGGATAGCTCGTCTTTTATAGTAGCTAACTGTATTAGTGTTGTTGTGGCTTCTTTTCAAAAGGATCAAACTTGGGAGAATTG
>NW_021343647.1:0-340 GCF_001605985.2 Dendrobium catenatum
TGTTTTGTGGAAATCAACCTCCTGCTCCTTCTGTTCCCGCTTCGCACTGTCTAAAAGATGAAGGAAATTAGTAACATCAGCAGAAACTTTATCAAGTTTCTGCACAGCCTCCTCCAGTCGCTTCAAGTTGGGATCTCCTCTGATAACACGTTCGCCAATTTTGAGAATTTTACGTGGAATTTCATATAGGAAGTTCGTGAACTTTCTTTTCTGATCATATTAGTTAGAAATAGATTATCAAATAAATAAATATATTCGCGAGCAGAATCAATTAAATAGGAAGCAGGCGGTGGCGCCGGAACACACCTTTGTTTCTTCCGTGTTTTTGGTCAGCTGTTCT
>NW_021343648.1:0-304 GCF_001605985.2 Dendrobium catenatum
TACTATAAAAATGGAAAATGTTCGATTTCCTGCGAAAATCAGCAAATTTTTAGCAGAAATATTGATTTTAGACTAAAAATTTTTCTCTAGTAAAACCCGCGTTGGAAAATAAAAACCGATGGAACAATCCGTCGATGCTGACCCGCATGAGGTGGGATTCAAACTCAGATCATCTAAAGGAAATCCAACATGCATCCACTCCGCCACAATGGAAAAATTGTTTAAAATGTTACATCTTTTTTATTTAAACTAAAACTCTAAGATTAAAATTAATAATTAATTAAAAGAAAATATTAAAACTAAG
>NW_021343649.1:0-453 GCF_001605985.2 Dendrobium catenatum
GTTTATGCAAAAAGAAAAGAAAACAGGGATTAGAAAGCACTTTTAATAAATAATAATGAAATAATTGAAATTTTACTAAAAATAAATACGTACCTTTCTTCGGGCTTGAATACCGGTTCTGTTGCTTGTCTCTTTGAACTTTTCCTTTTTGATAGCATATTACACTTTTCCAACATTTATCTCGAGGTATAAGAAAAAGGGAGAGGAAAAAGAAAGAGAGAGGTAAAAAAAAAATTTCTTTAACACTTTTATATTTCTACTTATCTTTCCAAATATATATATACTTTTTACTTTTCCAAAACTCACACAAATTTAACAAAACAAATACTTCATCTTTCAAAACATAAACCTTTCACCTTTCCAAATCACACAAATTCTACATTTGCTTTTTCAAAACTCACACGCTTCCAAAATTCACACTCCACATTCTCCACTACGAAATATCTTTCTATA
>NW_021343650.1:0-553 GCF_001605985.2 Dendrobium catenatum
CCCTACATAGTACTAAAAAAACCCTAAACTAAAAAGACAAAATTTCAGAAACGGGACAACTACGGAGGGATTCCGGGAAAACCGACCTGCCTGAGAAGTGAGATGGATTTCTGGATGTCAGGATCCGAGAGACTGATACAGTTTAGGGCCGTCACATTCGATTTGGCGGACGTGTCTGCTCCTGAACCCGGCGCTCCCATCTCAGCCCACTTGCCGTATTGTACAGAATTGGATTTCCTCAATCACAACTCTCGCTCTCTTATCTAGCTTTCTGCAAAATTATAATTTAAAAATTTCTCAGCCAGCTTGCTGTAGAGAATTATATTTTATTTTCTCTTCGTTGCCGGATAAGTCTTGAAGCGAAATTTTTTAATTTGCCTTTATTACCGGATAAGGTTTGACGTGGAATTTTTATTTTTTTCCGACATTTATAGCAGATTTATAAGCAACTTTTATTATACTGCATATATATATTAGTAATATATAGTTTTTAAAACTTAAAAAATAGTTGCAATTAAATTTCACAGTTAGGATGGGAACAAAAAGCTCCAAC
>NW_021343651.1:0-200 GCF_001605985.2 Dendrobium catenatum
CCAAAGGGCATGACTGTGTAGCAAAATATGCCGATAGGAGTTCTGAAAGAAGTGTGTTTTTCATCTTCAGGTGCCATTTTGATTTGGTTATATCCCGACGATCCATCCATAAATGAGAATATATCATAATTTGATATATTGTCAACTAACAATTCTGATATTAGAAGTGGGAAGTCGTCTTTTGGACACGCCTTATTCAG
>NW_021343652.1:0-310 GCF_001605985.2 Dendrobium catenatum
ATTTTCCCAAGAAAATATTAGATAATAAAAATGCACGCAGTAATGAAAGACAATAAAGAAAAAGCACACCGCGATTTTTATAGTGGTTCAGTCAAACCATGACCTACGTCCACTCCCCGGAGTCCTCCGCTCTAGGTATTTCACTACAAGCAATAGCTCTATTTTTTCCCCCCTTGGCAAGGCGGATATGCCCTTACAATACTCCCTTTCACTAACCCGGCGTGGCGGAGTGCCAAACACTATTTTCTTCCTCCTGGCGACAGCAGAGAACCATCTCATTTTTCTCCCTCCTGGAGAAGGCAGAGTACCT
>NW_021343653.1:0-1348 GCF_001605985.2 Dendrobium catenatum
CCCAATCCTAACGTTAACCTATAGTCAAAATCTTCGGATCGAAGTAACGGATCGGGTCATTATTGACACTCCTAATCTTTAGCACTTTCGCTTTATTCCTATGCTTGTTTGAAACTGATAGAATAGTTATCATTCACAAAATTCTATTCATTTTCTAAAGAAGTTCTTTTGTTATGATAGATGATCTCACACATATAGTTTCTTATTATTGTAGGTATCAGTGCAGGCATATTGTCAGAGGACTTGCTGTCAACTCTCAAGAAACTGAATTTTGAGTGCTCCTCTTTGTATGTAGCTCAAGTCTCCATTTTGACTTTATTTGAGATAGATTTTTTTTATTGCATTTTAAACAGCTTTTAAGTACAATTGATAAAAAAATTACTTTAAAAAGTAGCAAGCAAAACATTTCTGCAATCTGCGCTATACTTTTTACTTGCTCTTTCTTAAAAGGTTTCTGTTGCCGTCTCTAACGAGAACTTCTATTTGGTCCGATGAACGTACGTAGAGCTACGTTCGGCCAGCACTAAGATCGTAGGCACAAAACGAGAAATCCCGAGCAATAACAATAATAACGAGATACATCATTATGTGAAGATAAAATACCGAGTAATACCGAACAATACCGAGTTTTTCTAGAAAAAAACTAGGTATTTTTTTGTTATACTCGGTATTGGTCTTCCCAGAGTGATATTCCTCGTTATTATCAAACAATACCTAACAATACCAACCAAATACCGAGCAAAAATAGCGTAAAAATCCTTTGACCGAACGTAAATCTACGTCCGGTCAGAGGACGTAATAAAAGTTCCTCTAACAATTTGAACTATTTTGGTTGCAAGTGAAAGCATAGTTGTTATTTCATTGCCACAGATTAGTTAATTCTAGTTTAGGGTTTAGGGTTCCTAATATTTTGGTGGCATCAACAAATATGAACAAAAACCGAGAAAAAGTTAGATCAGTAGAGATAGAGACTATCAAGTACATTTTTGTAGGAGAAAGCTTCAACTCAAAAATGAAAATTAAAGGTTTTCCTGGGGTCTAAGTTTGGTCCATTCTAACTTAGGTCGATACTATTTTAGCTCGAGATAGATTTAGGTTAGAAAATATTAAAAATGATATTTCTTTATTAGATTTAAATGAGAATTTGATTTTAAACAAAACACAAAGACGAAAAAGTATTCATGTAATCGATCCCATATTGTTGTTGATTCAGTATATTTTTTTGAAAACAATTATTTGTTTATAAAAATGGTTAATATTTTATGTGAAATATATATAATATAATTGCACGTGTGATGTATATGCGTGATTGTTATAATATATCTTATTAATTTTATGATGAAATGAG
>NW_021343654.1:0-751 GCF_001605985.2 Dendrobium catenatum
CGTCCTGGCAGATCTGAGTAAATACAGAAATTCTAATTCTCTCCAGTGTGTGTGTAGGGTTACTTAGCATCAATCTCTTTGATAATTACAAATAGACTTAAGAAGAGAAAAACAAAGTACATACTTACTCAACCCTAAACCTACACAATCTTGAACTGGCTTCGTTTGTTGGTCCGATCTTTGATTTCTAAAAAGTTAGAAGCAACATGAAGTCCAAGTGTTTGTCAATCATCAAAACATAAATCATGAAAATAGATTTGTAACAATCTCCCCCTTTTTTATGATGGCAAACACAAGTAGGAAAAACAACTAAAAAAAAACAATTCATTAAAAATTCAAAGTTATATAACCTTTTTCCTACTACAACCTACTCCCCCTTTTATCATCACAAAAAGAGGGTCCAGATACACAAAAGAAAACAACACAACAGAGACAAAACAAACTAAAAAGCAAACTACATAAAATAGAAAACACACAACAGAAAACACATTCTAGAAAAATGAGGGATCCTGATCATCAGATGGAGGTGGTGGAGGTGGCTGCTGAAAGTAGCTGGCAAGCGTGGTAAACTAAGAATTGAACCAGGCGATGTCCTGGTCATGCTGCTACTGGTGGTGAGTCATGAAGCTATCAAATCTGGCTAAATCCTCGGTGCGGTGCTGCTCGTAGCGGGCAATGTCCTCAGAATGTTGCTTCTCCTATGCAGCAACGTAGGCGTCAAAGCGGGTCTCCCATCGATCAAACCTCTCAA
>NW_021343655.1:0-251 GCF_001605985.2 Dendrobium catenatum
CCCTCTAGATGCCGCCGGCCACATGCTTGGGTGGAGCCCATTAATGCTCCATTAAGGCATTGATTCCTCTTGAATTGGGAATTAACTCCAAACAATTTTCCCTCTCCCATTAGTTTAAAAACTGAAATTGATTTCAGTTTTTAAATCCTCCCTCCCTCCTTGCAAGCCGCCGGCCCCCCATCTTAATGGGCTTCATTATGATTCTCATTAAGCTCCTTAATTACATTCAAAATTTGAAATTCATTTCAAAT
>NW_021343656.1:0-700 GCF_001605985.2 Dendrobium catenatum
GATTAGGATTTTTTCCATGTTAATGCTAGAGGAACTTCGGGTGATATTCTTGCTTTGTGGAGAAGTAATAGTTCTTCATTCACTGTTCTTAATTATAGCAATTAATGTATAGTTGGTAATTTGAAAGCTCCGAATGGTATCATTTGGACGGTTACCATTGTTTATGGTAATAAAAACTTGCATGAAAGAAGGAATTTGTGTAATATGATAGAAGATTATACTTTTAAAGATAAATCGTGTATTATTAGAGGGGATTTCAATTGTATTCTCTCCAAGGTTGATAAGAAAGGTGGAAAAAGGTTCTTGTTTTCCCAAGGTTCGCAAGAGATGATGGATTTCTTCACTGCAAATGATTATCATGATATTGGCTCCATTGGGCCAAAATTTACTTGGTGTGATAATAAAGAAGGTCTTGCTCGTATTTGGGAGAGATTAGACGGGGTTTGCCTTAATTCTAAAGCTTTATTTTATATTCCTTTTACAATTATCAAGCATATGCCTAGAGTCTCTTCTGATCATTGTCCCCTCATTATTAATCTTTTCAATTTTAAGAATTATAATCAAAAGTCGATTAGATTTGAGAAAGCTGTGTTCATATGAAGCTTCGAGATGTTTGGTAATGAAAGCCTGGAGCAAAAATGATTTTGGCACTGCTGCTAATATCCTTCAAAGGAAAGTTAGGAGATCCCTTAGAAGCTTG
>NW_021343657.1:0-208 GCF_001605985.2 Dendrobium catenatum
CCGCTCAGTACCGAGTAGTACCGAGCAATACCGAGTTCTAATACCGAGCGGTACCGAGTTCCAATACTGCTCGGTACCGAGTAGTACCGAGCAATACCGAGTTCCAGTAACGTTCGGTACCAAGCGGTACCAAGTTTCGATATCGAGCCTATGATTAAGAAAACGAAAAAAGATGAAGAAAACGAACCTTCACTGCTCACGTCGCCTT
>NW_021343658.1:0-1449 GCF_001605985.2 Dendrobium catenatum
TTCTACCTATCAACTACTATTGTTTACTCTAATTATAAATTTATCCTACTAAAATAAAAATATTAATTATGGGGATTCAATCACTGACCAATAATAATTAAATATAATGGGTACAATATTTAAATAAAATATTTTGGATTGATGAATGTAAATTTCCTATCTTTCCTAATGAACTCTTATTTTTAATTTGATTCAGAGCATATGTAATCGTAGATATCTACAGAGCATGTAGGGGTGAAGGGATATCTGCTGACCTCATACATTTATATCATCTCCTTAAGAACTAGCATATTCTATATCCCATGTCTATATATGCAAACATACCATTTCAATATTCCTAGTTATGCTTGCATTCCTCCATCGAGGCTATACATCACACTAGATTTTAATTATATATATGACCACTATATGCATTAAATAAAGAGCAAGAAAATATTGAAAATATCATTTAACTTTAGAGCACAAAAATCTTTTTTAGTACTTAATAGGTTCTCTACATCATCAATCAAAATTAGAGAATTAGATAGCCAATGAAGAAAAGATAAGCAAACCCATTTTGATTAAAATCATGGAAGAATATAAACACAAGAGAATGATATTGCTAAAAAGGATCAATGTATCTCCTCTATGTTCCTTTTTTCTTAACATTCAGAGTTGCTCACAAAAGCAATGACTAAACACTCTAATGAGTGTATCTAACACTTCCCTAGTTTCCCTTAGAATTGAATCTATGAGAGATCTCAAGAAGTACTCTAAAAAAATATTGAAAATAGATAAGTGACTAAACTTTCTTACAAATATAACAAAATGACTATTTATAAGAAAACACAAAATTAGGCAACTAACGTGGTGGCACTTGAAAGATTGGCATCGTAGTGTGCATAAAAAGAACTAATGCTACTGCACTCATGTTTTTAGTTTGTCATGGTACTTGCCGACATGGGTTAGTTACTTAGTAAACAATTGTGTCGCTTTACTAGTAGAACGTGTCCTTTGGAATTTATAACTACTACGTCATGGCATTGCTGACTTTCTAACACTGTGATGCTTGAGTGGTAATTTTGGTGCCAAGGCATGATAGGTTGTCACGCCATAGTGCTTGAAGACAGTGAACATGACACTGCCAAGCTGAACATTTTGATGCTGCATTGATGTCAAACAAAAAAGCATGTGCCACCATGTCAACTTATGGCACTCCAATGGTGTTCTTGATGGTGTTGCAACCTTGATATGTCTGACGCTGTGAGGCTAAATGATACTTAAAATTTTATGTCATTTTCGTATTTTTTCGTGCATAACATAACTAAAATAATATAATTTCACTAAAAATATAACACATAAAATAATATATTATTTAAACATGTCAAATTCTCCCCAGCTTAAACTTTTACTTGTCCTCAAGCAAATACATTTTTTATAATTATAATTAAATAATTAATTAAAGTAAAA
>NW_021343659.1:0-737 GCF_001605985.2 Dendrobium catenatum
TAATAAATCAAGATATATTTATTCTCAAGCAATTATACATATGCATAAAAGAAAGTAAACACACTGGCCACGCTCTTTTCATTTGGGGGCTTTAGCAGCTAAAATACCTGTGCAAGCATTTATAATAATTAATTTTTTTTATTGACTTAGCCCCCTTTTTATTGTCGTGCATGAATGAGGCCACCTGCAGAAAACTATGTGAACATCCAGATCGTATCTATCCTAGGGGTAATATAGTCGTCAAATACATCAACCATCCACAGAGTGCAGAAAAGTAAGCAGACACAGCAAAGCAATTTTATCCACAACATGCAGTAAAAACTACGAAAAATCTGGCACACAGTAGTAAAGTAAACACCGGCCTAACCTATATCTAGAGTTGTTTGTCTTAGTAAACCATCTAAAGTGTGTGTAAAAGATCGTGTAGCTGGGGTAGGTCCTAAAGTGGGTAATTTGTTAAAGTTGTCTAAAATTCTGGGTTTGTTAAGGCTTAAAAGGGGAATTTGGATTAATGTTTAAATATTATCATATTAAGAATTTTGATTAAGTATATTTTAAGAGTTAATTTATTACTACCTTTGTTTTACACTGAGGCCGTGAAGTTTATTCCACCTTCCTTGGGGCTAAGCTAATAGCCTCGTAGGCCTGTGTTACATAGTAGCAATCATGGTTAATTAAGTTAATTTAAATTGGTTGAAAGTAAAAGAGTGGATTAATATAAAAAGGAGTTGGTTCCT
>NW_021343660.1:0-377 GCF_001605985.2 Dendrobium catenatum
ACCAAAACTTCTAAGTTCTAAAAGATTTAAAAAGAGATAATAACTTGCTTTTGAGTGGGCTCATTTTATGCCCTTTGTCAAATGTGTTGGTGCTTTGCATATCTTTTTATAGTTTTTTTAATTTTGACGTCATTGTGCTTCTTTTGTTGGCATCATTGGCAAAAAAATTTTTGATTTTGCAAGCTACATTCTCTTTTATAACCTTTTAAAAAAAAATCTTAGTTGTGAGTATATCTTCTTAGATATTAGAGAATAGGAGATCTCTCTCTAACATAAGGAAGAATTACCACAAATAGAGTTAATAATCAAGGACAAGAGTAACGAGGGTTCTTGATGTTAGATTTAGGAACCCAAACAGGTTTGGGTTCCTTCTTATG
>NW_021343661.1:0-389 GCF_001605985.2 Dendrobium catenatum
CAATAATCGGTACGACGAATCAATGTATCAATGTATCAATAGCATGTCAGGATCTATCGTATCAATAGTATTCATATGTCAATATCATATCTATATCAATGTCGATGTCGGTATCTATCAATCGAAATAATCTATATCAATATCAGTGTCAATATCTATGAATCAATACGCATAATCCATATCAATATCGGTGCCGGTATCTATGAATCAATCAAGTCGATAATATCAATCGGAAATCAATACGATAAATCAATAAATCCATTCAATAATAAATCAATTCAATAAATTCATCAATATCAATAAATCAATCATAAATCAATAAATCGATGCATATCAGGAAATTCATACGATGCAATATCATACACATGCAATTCTATACAATGGTCTTA
>NW_021343662.1:0-270 GCF_001605985.2 Dendrobium catenatum
TCACAAAGAGCCAAATGCATAGTCGAAAATATCACTATGATCTATTCTCAAATAATCTCCTACCAATAAGGATGTGGTATGTGTCCTATGAACAGTCATTTTGCGCCAATTGACACCACAGAATAAATGATTTTGACCCGGGGCCCTTTGAACTGAGTGATTTTGCCGCTAAATGGCACCACAAAATACCAGTTATGGCTAGAGCCAATACGTTCCATAGTGGCATCAAATCTTTTATATATTAATCAATAGGATATGATCGATATGTCA